>NC_068993.1:60285378-60290900 GCF_001194135.2 Octopus bimaculoides | reverse complement strand
ATATGGTATATATATATATATATATATATACATATACGAAATATATATATATATATATATACACATATGTATGTATGTATATATATATATATATATATATATAAAATATTTATATATAATTCACTGTCGGATATAATTTAGATTTTGACTTGTCAACAGTAATATTTTTCTGTGTTCTTTATCAATAATGATGTGTTTGAAGCGAACAGCAACTAATTGTTATCAAATAAATATTTGAAAGAACTCTGATATTTTATTCAATGACTTCTCTTGTTCACAAGATGTTAACTTTTTCTGTTTTTGTATTTGATAACCAAGTGACACATATGTGTGTGTGTGTGTGCGTGCGTGTGTGTGTGTGTATGCATGTTGGTCCATGCTTCTGTGTGTGTGTGTGTGTGTGTGTGTGTGTGTGAGCTTGTGTGTTAATGTAAGTTTTAGTGTATGTGTATTCGCCTCTTTGGATTTATGTTTAATCATTCGTGTTTTGTGTACTGATGTTTATTTTATAATTGTATGTGTGTGTGTATTGATGTAAGTCTGTGTGTACGTGTACTGTGTGTTTGGATCCGTGTGCGTGTGTGTGCATCTGTGTGTGTTTGTGCGTTTGTGCTTAGATGTAAGTTTGCTCGGGCATACTATGCAGAGTTCATGAATTTGCAACTAGAAAGTGAAAAGATTCAAAAGAAAACAACAAAAAAATAGCTCTAATAACAACAGCAGCAACAACAACAACAATAGCCAGAACAGCAATATAAAAAAGCGAACAATCGAAACTTGAAATCGATTTCGTCATGAAAAACTAAAAGGCTATTTGCATTCGATGTTATTTAACATTAGAACTATTTTGTACGAGTGAATTGATGCCATTGTAATTCATTGGGTCATACGTGCAACATGGAAGTCTTGGAATTCTTATTCAGGCTGTAACTTGGTTCTATCATGTCCTGTCTTGGATGCGCTAAACTGATCGCACCGACCGGTTTTTTACCGAAGCCACAACCGTCACCAGCCACCACCCGCCACGACCACCAACCACGTCGACGACCACCACTGCGACCACCAACAACCACGACTACGGCCACGATCACCACGATTAGCACCACCAATCACCACGACCACAACGACGACGATGACCACGACCACCACCAACAACGACCACCACCACTAACAGCAGCGACACCAGCCCCCACCACCACTACCACTACCAGCAGCAACGACGACAACAACAACAACATCCGAGCCTTGAGTACCCTCAGTGAAGCCCAGTCTATTACCAGAATATAGATCAAGTCTTCAATGGTCCAATTAATGGCGAAAACTCTGAAGGAAGGGTGCAGCTTTTTCAACTTCTCAAGAAGTCAGCCATATAGAAAAAGTTCATCTTGGTCTTTGGAGAAAAGAATACAAACAATGTCATTTAAAAAATATAGATTTTTAAGAGGAAATTAACCCATGATATGTTATACAAAACATACGTACATATCATAATTGCAAAGAGTCCAAAAGGATTCACGGATTATACACGGCTAAAGATATACAAATTGGATATTCAAAGTATAACATGTTTAAAGATACTGTCATTGTCGTCGCTGTTGTATGGCTTGAAATCAATCTTGATCGACTAGCATAGTGTATCTTAGAATACACCATCCTTATATATATCCTTCCTCCTTTAAGACAATGGGATGTGATTGGGGACGATTTAACTGCTGTTTCTTGACTAGACCGTATGGAAGTTGCCACGTTGTCTCCTAATCAGAAAAATCTAGATCATGTTATATCATAGAGGATAACACTTTACATGGATTGTATGTTAAAAAAGATATACGCATGAAATATCATATTCAACAGAAATGTACAAATATAAATATATATATATATATATATATATATATATATATATATATATATATAAACAGATATGTATTTATAAAAAGATATAATATACGTAAATATATACATATATATACATACGTATATATCTACATATATATATGTATATATTTACGTATATTATATCTTTTTATAAATACATACCTGTTTATATATATCTGTTATATATATATATATACATATCTGTTTATATATATCTGTTATATATATATATATACATATCTGTTTATATATATCTGTTATATATATATACATATCTGTTTATATATATCTGTTATATATATATATACATATCTGTTTATATATATCTGTTATATATATATATATATATACATATCTGTTTATATATATCTGTTATATATATACATATCTGTTTATATATATATATATATATATATATATATATATATATATATATATATATATATATATATACATACACACACATACATATGTATCTATATTTATATAACCACACGCACACGTTCAAAGGATAGATATCTGTTATGGAATCTGAATATCTAAAATTTATCGCGATGGGTATATAAATATATGATATCAATTGTACACATGTTCTGTTGCAACAATATATAGTATGGCATATCAGACACATCACATATAATATGGGATATCAAATACGAAATTATATATACCACAAACAGGATATATGTTTAAATTGTTTACTTATTCAGAAAAGCAAGACAATATGTTGGAAATTCTGTTGCATGTTGCTGTACAACTTGGAAAACTGTGCATCTCAGAGGGAAAATGCATACGAGGATATATTCATGGATATTATGTGAAATATAAAATGTTTCTTGGTGGAATAATAGAAAATATGGACGCTTATTTGTTTGAATGCAAATCTTTCTGGAATATATTAAAAAGAAAATCAACAAAGAAATCAAAACTGCATAATGTATGTATTACACATGAACAAAATATATTGCAGAATCTGTTATATGAAAGTGTATATACATACATTTAAACGCGCGCGCCCACACACACAACTGCTAGAATATAACTCATACTTCGAAAACAGTAAAAAGAAAGAAAAAAAAAAGAATGAATAAACTAACATCATGTCGAAATATCTGGTGAATTCTAAATGATAAATGCACGATATCGAAACTTTTACGTCGGATTCTTTATATTCCTGTAAATATAAGATATTCGTGTAGAAAATAGAAAGTCTTATTCAAAAGCAATCGGTAATACAGATTGTCGACATACTTGAAAGTATTTATACCAGAATGCAAATATATGGATATATCACTACATGTGTGCTTATAACGCTACATGTTTTATAGTTGTGTACTTGGTAGAGATGAAAATGCAACAGAAGAAATTGAAATGCCAGTTTATCAATTTAACTGAGTGATATTCATGTATGTTAATTTACATTTATAACTCAGAGATTATCAGGAGGGTTCCAAGCACTTAAAAAAGACTACTGAGAACTTGTGAATACCTAAGGTTACAGGTAGTAATCTGCTACCCATGTAAATCCTACCAGGAATAAGACCGAACCTGAGCCAAAACAACAACACCAGCATCATGTATGAACTGGCGATTTATGATCTTAGAGATTTTTTTATACAGTCTAACTAAGGATATTTCGAAATGAGAAAACTTTATAGTAAGGAAGGAAACGGAAGTAAACATTTATAAAAAAAAAACAATTAAAAATTAATTCTTTAAGGATTCACACGTTAATTACGAAAAAATCATCGAGTACATTTCAATATTTTGATTAGCTTACACATCTTTACCTTTCCCACACCTTTGCTTCTCTAAGTTTAAGAAACTTCCTGTGTTGCATTTAATTCATTCCCATCACCGTTTTGGCACCATTTTGGCGTCTCCTCCAAAAGTCATATACCATTCTTCAAAATTCTGTCCTTCTGCAATAGACATTTTCTTACAAAATTTGCCCTACAAGCACTCACCTTCAATAAGTCACATTTACTCATTATTCATTAGACCGACATTTACCTTAATTTATGTGAGCCTAGAAAAAGTATGGAAATTTTATTTCACTCCAACACTACAAAAAACAACGACTAAATCTATTTTATACCTCCACATATTCCCCTCACACAAACACACACACACAAGAATGCTTACTACCTGGTATTTTTAACACAATGGATATGTACCTCAAACGATATCATCGCTATCGAAAAATATGTGTACCAACAAAAATATATATCATGTACTTATGAGGGAAATTATAGTTCTGGATGGGTACCTTCCAAAATATAGAATAAGCTTTCCGACATATAGCTCTAACGATATGTTGGACACCTACCGGAGTATGTAGGACATCTATTGTGTACTTCTGATATGTAACACAAAAGATTATAAAACACATCGTTTAGGGCACGTAATTCTAAGGAATATGTATCTTTAAGCACATGTAGCCGAAAAAATATTTGTTTCCAAACTTGAAAGAATGCGTAGCCTTTCAAAGATATGAACGTACCCCTTTCGATCTCTTTCTCCTTCTTCCTCACTCAGGTTATGTACCTTTTTTTTGGATATCTGTCTTTAATGAAACGTGCTACTTTGACAATGTGTTTCTCTTTTTCACAGGATATACGCCTCATTGGATATCTACCTATAATGATATATTCGTCTTTGGATATTTGTCTTTGGATATTTGTCTTTAATAATATACAACTCATAGGATGTATTTTGAAACTACCTTTTTTGGATTTATGTCTCCAAGGATTTATGCCTATTTGGAAATTTCTTCTCTGGATATTTACCTCTATGGATATCAGTCTTTAAATATAAATATCAAAATATATAATTACCATGGAAATGTACGATCGATGATGTACCAACAAGGATATTTACTTACCGTCACAACAATGTACCAAAGAGATATTTACCAATAAGGATATTTACCAACACAATAATGTACCAATGAGATATTTACCAATGCGATTATGTATCAATGAGGATATTTATCAATGCAGTAATGTAAGGATCTGCACAAAAGACAGTAAGTTATCTTCAGTACATTTTACTTCCAGAATATTCCAATATCAGGAATCAACATGGAATATTTCTCTGACACGAGAAATCCATGCACACACGCACACGCACCTCTCTTCCACTCGCTCTTCTTTTCCCAGCCTTTCTTTCTGCCATTCTCTCTCTCTCTCTCTCTCTCTCTCTCTCTCTCTCTCTCTCTCTCTCTCTCTCTCTCTCTCTCTCTCTCTCTCACACATATACACAAATAAATGGGACGGTTACGTCAAGAAAACTTGAGAGCAGGTCAGCGCAAACAGGCGTAACCAGACAACAACAACAACATCACATCATCATCTTGTTTATTTCATTTATGCTTGCTTGTTTAAATTGTCAATGATCATGATGTGTTAAAAAATTATCCTATAGTAATGTTTTATATAGTTAATTTTGTACATAATTAGATGTGCATATATATTATCATTTTCATGTAGACACATGTCTTGAGATAAATTTGTGCAGGTTTCTGCAATCTGTTGAGTGAGCTGTCAAATCTGTGTTGATTAAGATTTTTAATTTTTGTCACTTTAAAAAAATGCTATTTTCGTGGTTTATATATATATATATATATATATATATATATATAT
>NC_068993.1:60280171-60284339 GCF_001194135.2 Octopus bimaculoides | reverse complement strand
AGTAGTTCCGAACAATTTTTTTTTACCTATGGAACCATTTTGATTCTTATTTTATTCCGATGGACCGTTATAACCAATCGATGTTCAAAAAAATTCTATCATCTTTTTATAATGAAATAGTGTTAGGAATTCTATTTATAAATTAACTAATATATTTTATGTATTGTGAAAAATATAAACAATTTATTACACATAAATTTTAACAAGATAATCTTATATGAATTTCCAAGGATTATGTGGACCTCAGTTGAAAATCACTGATCTAAACCAGACGGTCTGTTTCATTCCGTTTTGCGTTTTCTGAATAACAAAAATGCAAAAGTTATTATTGATGTAATCCTATAAGGGACCATTCAAGCCCAGAATAAGCTCCACACCGTCCTGTGTTTCTGCTGAGTTATGTGTATGGCCATTCCATCGATTGTCTGTTCTCTATTCTTAAACAGACAAAGCTTCAATCAAACTCTTCTATATTGCCATTACGTCCTTCTCAAATCCCCGCGTTATGTAACATGATCGAATTGATGATGCGCACTCTGCATACCTGAGTCCATCAGGTTTACATCACAATAAAGTTTGTGTGTGTGTGTGTGTGTGTGTGTGTGTGTGTGTGTGTGTGTGTGTGAAGGCGCATGGTTTAGTGGTTAAGGTGTTGCACTCACGATTGCGAGATCATAGGTTCGATTCCCAGACGAGGCGTTGTGTTCTTGAGCAAAGCACTTCATTTCCCGTTGCTTTGTGAGCATTTCGACATCTGACATGTGGCACCTAGTTGCACCTGTACAGGTAATGTCGATCTGATGGAGGAAGTGAGCTTATGTGTACACAAACAATTGATCACTATAAACGAATTATCTGTTTGGCAGTTCGGTAAGAAATTGTCGAACCCTCATACGTCGTCTAACAACAGGAGAGTCCATTATATATATAGCATACATTAATATATAAATACTCACATATATACACTTGTGCACACAGACACATGCTTAGACACATAAACATATACATACATGCACGTCAAACAAATATAAGAGAACATTATATCTATGCAACATGAATGCGTGTGTCCATATGTGTGAATATGAAACATAGTACTTGCAGGTATAAAAATTCGGAAAAGTTTGAGGACTCGGCTACCAAACAACACAAACACACCATAGACAATGGAATATGGCATCATACAATTTGGTGAAATTGTATTCAGTCGTATTTAATGAAGCAGTTGTTTGACAATAGCATTAATACAACAGAAAACAATGTAAAGACTTCAGACTAACCAACCAATCTACTGTGAAAGACACTAGCCCAAGATACCATGCAGTGGGACTGAACCTGGATTCATGAGGTTGGGGACGGGAAGCAAACTTCTTACCACACAGCCACGCCTCGCCTATATACCACGCCAATGCCATATGATGATGACAATGATGATGATGGTGATAAGGAAGAGGAGAACTAGTGTGACGATAATGACGTTCGTGGCGGGGTAATGGTGAAGATGGGGAAGTCGAGGACAGTGATAATTATAATGATGATGGTGGTAGTGGTGTGGTGATGGGATATATTTTTCTTTTTTTTGTTTTGTTATAAATGGGTAGACTAGCTTATCTGGTTGAATGTAAGCAACGTGTGTGTATGTGTGTGTGTGAATACGTGTACGTGTGTTTCTGTGCGCGCGCGCGAGTGAGTGTGCGTGTATGTATACGTGTGTGCATGTCATCATGTGTATCAGTGTGTCCCTGCCTATTTTGAGCATTATAAATAATTTCGTTCGTAAAAGCAGCAGCAGCAGCAAAAACAACAACAAAAATGACAGCCACCCCAGTAACATCAACAACAGCAACATCGAAAACAACAACGAAACGTACTCACACTTACAGACATGCAGGTAACACACACACACACACACACACGCGCGTAGATTCATAGACATGTACAGATACATATATATATAACATACGTACACACACGCAAGTAATAGTCATACATATACACGCATATACGTAGACACACAGTCCCATATAGATAAACAATAGAAAAATATTCATCTTGTACTCAAAGTAAACGAGGGGGCGCCTGTGACAAATATTGATTATCTACCTTTATACTGAATCTTGCTACGTCATTTTATCAGATAGGGAGTAAAGAGCGCCCCCTACTTGAAACAGATGCACGTTTATTATATACGCACAACCAAATATACAAGCGCACACACAAACACACACGCATTTATATATTTATATATTTTTCTTAATAGTTCCGTCTTGAACGGAATGACGAAGCTAAAGTACTAAATACCAGTGAATGCTCGAAATAAGGAGTAGATAGACAGCCGACAACTGATGAAGGGTCTTTCTCTGTATTTGCTTGTCCTGTTTTCCATTTTTTGTTCTCTCTCGTTGTTTGCATATTAAACTCGTTTGTTTTCGTATTTCATGTAGTTTATAGGTGGTGACGTCCTGTACCCATGTATGCATATATATATATATATATGTTTGTGTGTGTGTGTGTGTGTGAGTGTGTGAGTGTCTGTGAATATTTGTGTAGTGTCTGGGGAAAATGCCAAGGCCCTGAATGTCACTGGTTGCTGAAGTTCATAATTCCAGCCATTGAAGAGAAACAACAGAGAGAATACGATAGAGCTCATGAAATGTGTCACTTCTGCTTTCAGTCAGGTAGCTTCACCTGCAGCAGACATCATCGATCTTGCAGATGATTCCTGTTAGAGATGGTTTCTGAATAAAACAGTCAACGTGGACCTAAGCCGGATAGCAGCCGCCGCCGCCGACAACGACGACGACAGTGTGTGTAATATCAGTGTGCAATGCTAAACTTATTTAAACAGCAACTGTAACACCAACACCAAGAGCACATCTCAATTACCTGCAATATCATCTTCATCGTCATCAATAATATCAACAACAACAACAATACCAACAATAAATACGGGCTGTTTGTTATTCGCTGTCAACTGAAGAGATGTATTCTGATACACATCAAATTTTCTCATCTGGAACGGTTCACCATCGATCACTATTTCGACAAGACCATCATTTGACAGATATGATGTCTTTGAAGGATCGAACTCTTGACAGGTAGCAATGGAGACAGAATGGTTTTTGTTCGCTATTTTAATGTCTAGTGTAATCCATTTTTTAATGTTAAGGTGTACTGGACGCCCGGGTGTCACTATAGAGATTGTTGTCTATAGTTTCACGGATCTTGATTCGCTCAAATTTCAGTTCAGTTTATTGCCGTTATTTGCCTGTTTAGTCAATGCTTTATGATCAACGATCTCTCCCACCACCTCCCTCTTTCCTTCTCTTTCTTTTTTCTTTCTCTCTTTCTTTATCTTTCTCTCTCTCTCTCTTAATTCACACACAGACACTTCCTACTTTTTTCTTCAAATCCCCTCCTTCAAACATACGTCGAAATCGAAGCGACCAACACACACACACACACACACACACACGCACACAAGCCTTTTGCAAATGTGTATGGAGCTTTTCCTCCCTTTCTTCCTCTCTTCGAACATCTATCTATCTATCTATCTATAGGAACCCTTTCTCTCTCTCTCTCTAAATACTCACACACATTACAAAACTTTAAGTTACATGGTCAAATCATTTGTTTGACCTTAACCAGTTGAGCATGTCCCTTGGTGGCTGACGATTTGCGCATCTCTGATCACGAGTAGAAGTAGTGGGGGAGTATCATAACCATATGCTGAGAGGAATTGTTTGAGTTTTGGATAATTCGCCTCTAGAAAAATGGGCGTTTCGTTCAACATTCTTAAACCTTATTCAGAGACATTTTGAACGGGATGGGCTTCTTGAGCTGAAGAAAATTTCAACTAAGCCCCACCTGTAAGGTCATGCATTGTTTATCTTGATATGAGATCACCATGTCGCGCACATATGGTTGTGATGCATGTGCCTGGTGTACCCTTATCAGACGGGTAGTCATGATGGGTATACTGGGCTTCGTATATTTTGCCCCAGCGTCACTTTGATAGTATGCACGGCTCTCTCACTCAATAATAATAATAATAATGATAATAATAATAATAATAATAATAATAATTTCATTTATTTTCCACCACCAGGGGGAAGGATGACGGGGACAATACGAAGGCAAGCATAAAGTGTTGGGGTTTACATATCATGAT
>NC_068993.1:60279291-60279949 GCF_001194135.2 Octopus bimaculoides | reverse complement strand
GGTTGTGATGCATGTGCCTGGTGTACCCTTATCAGACGGGTAGTCATGATGGGTATACTGGGCTTCGTATATTTTGCCCCAGCGTCACTTTGATAGTATGCACGGCTCTCTCACTCAATAATAATGATAATAATAATAATAATAATAATAATAATTTCATTTATTTGCCACCACCAGGGGGAAGGATGACGGGGACAATACGAAGGCAAGCATAAAGTGTTGGGGTTTACATATCATGATATGATAGAGAAAACAAGAGGTAATTGGGGGAGGGGAGTTGATTACATACATCTGATATGGCCATATCGCCTGATATTACAAAGTGTATTGTAATCATCCCAGGAATGTGGATTACGCTCGCAAAAAGCACGAGATTTGTGGAAACGTGCGTAGCGACACATTAGAATATTTATAAATCCCATCCTCGGATTATAATTATTGTCGTAACTATTATATTTATCCTACGTTATATCGGCACAGCTCGGTACGATCCTATGAAACTTCGTATGCAAGTTGGAATCACTAGGCCATAGCCGACATAATAAAATAGGAGCTTTTATGCGCGTACTTAAAAACGTTTCCTGTAAAAAAAACTTAAAGCATATATATATATATATATATATATATATATATATATATATATATATATATATATATA
>NC_068993.1:60277251-60279281 GCF_001194135.2 Octopus bimaculoides | reverse complement strand
ATATAAATGTGTATGTGTGTGTATACACTATGCCCTTATATATATTAAAAATTATATGCATTTAACTATTTGTGCATCTGTCTTTCAAACCATACATATTTGTATTATGTATAAATACCACACACAGACGCACACACATACACACACGCACTCACACCCGTATGTGTACCTAAGTTTGTATGAATGTATATGTGTGTGTGTGTTGCGCCATCGGACTACATACACCACAGATGCACACATACATACATGCATACATACCTACATATACACGTCTATATATTGCAAAGCAATGTTATCCATTGCTACAAATTGCTAAGCAAAATGAGAACGAAAAGAATGAGAGAAAGAGAGAGAGAGAGGGAGAGAGAGAGAGGGAAGAGAGAAAGAGAGAGATCATGGAAGAGAGACTAATAAGAAAAGAAGGGAAAAATCAGAACGAAACGAGACATTACGGAAGTAACCCTTTGAGTTACTTCCTCCCATTCGTTTCTCTCTTTACATCCTCGTCAGATGCAGCATTTCCTGGTTGGTCGGCTGGTTGGGTTGTCGGTTGTTTGGTTGCACCAGTTTCCCATGCTGAATATTTCATATGACACAAATCTTCATTATTTCTCTCTGTATTTGAGTCTTTCATATTGAAACGAAACACAAGGTGGGACATTGAAACCAGAGTCCGTTTTATTTATTCATTTCCTACTCACTGGTTCATTTTATCCATGTTATTTCTCTCTCTCCCTGGCTGTAATCCAAATACCATTTAAATCTTACTTCTATTCCGGTGTTATATTTAGAAAATGAAAAAACTTTTATATATATACACTCATATATATATATACGCACATCTATATATATATATAAGTAAATATATATGTACATCTTTACATATATAGACATACGTACATCAATTATACATATGTATATATATATATATGTGTGTGTGTGTGTGTGTGTGTACACGCTCACACAGGTCTCACCCCAATGCTTTCTTATCATATATCTAATTGTCTGACTGTCTCCTGTCAGCCCTAACATTCTCTTACACGGTGAATCTTTCATGTTACCTGCTTGCACACGCACAAAGACATGCGTGCGCATATTCGTTTACTGGAAGTTAAACATTAACCCTGTCATTGCTGTGTATTTCACGTTACGGGAAATATGACGTTCGAGGAAACTACTGCGTGTTTCACTTTTCTCTCACTCACCTTCCTTTCTCTCTCCCTTTATTTGTAAAGGCACGCGTGCGTGCACAGACACACACACACACACACACACACACACACACACACACACACACACACACATGTATATTCTTTTGTGTGCTTTACCCTAAAGGCTGTGTCCATGCAGGGAAACCGCCAGTATCAATCACATTATTCAAAGGCCATTCCTATGTGGTCGGCTTTTGGTGAAAGAGGGCAGTTTGATATTGCTACCCTCGTTTGAGTTTCTTGTCGTGATAAAAGTTCATCTGGGATCTTAGTCAGCAAAAGGCCAAGTTGCTGCTTGAAAACATCAACTCCAACTCGATGTAAATCTCTCAAGATTTTGGCAAGATATTAAAAAGCTGTGGGCATGTATTGATATATGTATATCAAAGTATGTAAATATACATGTATGAATCTATATAGATATGCAGGGCAGGGAATCATCAATTAGTAATAAAATTAATAATTAACAATTTCTGCCGGGTAGCTCAGTATGAAAAAAACCTTCTTCGGTAAATAATTTATAATCATAAATATATAGGGATTGACAGTAACCTGCTTCTCCAACATACTGAGAATTCAGAAATAGCAGTCAAAGAACTACTGATTTCAAAACTACAAATTATTACTCCAGATTGATAGCGATATTTTTGTGTATCAAAAATATTTGTGTGTATCAAAAATATCGCTATCAATCTGGAGTAATAATTTGTAGTTTTGAAATCAGTAGTTCTTTGACTGCTATTTCTGAATTCTCAGTATGTTGGAGAAGCAGGTTACTGTCAATCCCTATATATTTATGATGTATGAATCTATATATAT
>NC_068993.1:60274500-60277192 GCF_001194135.2 Octopus bimaculoides | reverse complement strand
GTATATAAACAACATAAAGAACGACCCTCCATCAGTTGTTGGCTATTTATGTAGTCTCGTATTTCGAGCATTTAACAACAATATGCGCACCGATAAGTGGTCAAGTGTTGGGACGAAATTGTATCGTATATCCATATACCGAATAAAGTTATTGACTTACGTTAAAGTTCCCTTTGATGTTAATCCCCCCCCCCCCAAATAAATTAAATGCTTCGCAAAACTTGAAAGGCAATGCACTAAGCACTACATTCAGTCCTTTTTCTTCAGAACATCGGCACTCTATAATTTTTCGCCCATGCATGTTTCTTCCAGCGGGCATTGACTTCTCATCTATTCTTGAATGACGTCAACTGTAGTTCAAATCGTAGAGCCAAAGGCTATGAACACAATTCCGTACTCCACATGAAATCAACGAAAATGGTCAGGTGGTAGCGAAGGGTAAACGTCAGCAAATTACTTTAAATTTCCCTACAGTCTATATGTACGAGATAGACGATGTCTAAACAAGAAACCGGGATGGTCTTAAACAGGACAGTTTTTATTAAATGTTTGCTTAATCCGTGCCGACCTTGGATTGCAAAAGTCACGATTTTATGAGAAAAAAAATATTTGAGAGAAGCAACAATTAGTTAATTGACGAGTTTATTGAAAGAGAGGAGAGAAGATATTTAGGACTTATCTTTCATTAAAAAGATAGATAAACAGATGGATAGACAGAGAGAAAAAGAGAGGAAGAAGGGAACAGAGAGAAGGAGAAATAGAGCAAGAGACAGAGAAAAAAAAGGCAGACACAGAGTGAGGTTCTCTCTTGGGCTGTAAGAATAAATCTATCTGGGAACAGGTCACAAGGCAGCAGTGTCAAAATGACAGAAGACAAAGATTTGAGGTAAACAAAACTGAAGGCCGCCACGAATTTCAGGGAGAAGGTAGAGAGATACAGAGAGCTTTTGACACAACTCAATCAAAAAAATAAATGTTTGATGTTGAAGTAAAAAAAAAATTACAGAGATAATATTGCGTTTAGTTTTCTGTTACAAATAATAGATCTTACTCAAACATCATATTGAATATTTAAAGCAAAAATACATCCATCAAATCAACACAATACATAACTGCTATTTATTTTGTCATTCTCTGACAGATGAAATATGAATCTGAATCCGGTGGGATTTGAACTACGCACGCAAGCACGTACACGCACACGCACACACACACACGCACACACACACGCACCATATGCGCCCGCTTGCATGTTTCTATGTCCAGTCTTTTTATTCTGAAGCATTTGTCGGACCAGAAGCTAAAGCAGAAAGTGATTCAAATTGCCACACATAGATGCTTATTTTTCTTAATGGTTAATCCAGCACTGGACAGAATTCAAGAAGTTGGTGTCATAAAATGTGATTGAATTGGAAGTATAGGGTCAGTAATGGTTAATAACTGTGGGTTATGAGCTTGAGGTTAAGATTTGGAATTTTAGTGGTGGGGGTTTAAAGTAGCAGGTTAATGTCTGAAGATTAAGAGTTGGAGGTCATGTGTCCGATGAGTCTTCTAAGAGAAGAAAATAGTCAAGACAATCTCCAAAATAATATCAACAGAAAAAAAAAATAACATCAGCAAAAAAGAATACGTTAGGAATGAGAAGAGAGTACCCCATTAGTGAAATAAAGGGTTGGGGTCGAAAGTCTACCTGAACACCTGATGAAGGCTGGAGAGAACATCAGCCGAAATGTTGTAACGACAAACAAGATGAGGACACCTATCCGTTCATTGTAAATAATGTAGAGTAATAATGATAATTTCTATCATAGGCCCAAGGGAAAATAATTTCTGAGGAGACTTGAATTAATCATTTTGGTTCCAAAATTTGGCACAAGTACCAGTGCTCAACTGGTACTTGTTTTATCAAACCGAAAGGATGAAAGGTTAAGTCGACCTCGGCAGAATTCGAACTCAGAACGTCAAGACGGATGAAATACTGCTAAACATTTAGACTGGCGTGCTAACGATTCTGCCAGCTCACCGCTTAAATTCAATTAATCAGATTGTATTTAATAATGGGTTGTTATTTCATTTCAACGGCCCTGCAAGGCACGAAGCACATATCGTCCCTGTATCCAGAGGTCGGCTTACCAAAAAACACTCCAGTTCCCTTTTCGTTGTGTTGCACAATCAGCCAAAACCTTGTTTCCAGTATTTTCTTTAATGCCGTCAGTCCACAAATGTCTTTGATGGTCCCTTCCGCTTTTTCCCTTTCCGCATTTCCTGTCATCGGGATTTGATCTCAGAACAACTAAATACCATAATGCATTTTATCCGCAGTTGTAACGATTTTTCCATTCACCATTCTATGATGATGACGATAATAATAATAATAATAATAATAATAATAATAATAATAATAATAAATCACTGCTTAATTGTATTCAATTTTTGTTTGTCCACTGCTGGAGAATTGATAGGTTTCTCTTTATTTTATGTATTATTCCCCCCCCCCAACTTTATTTTTCTTTGCTTTTTGTGCCTAGATTCGATCCCGCCCGTGTTTCCATTGCGAAGTCATACCTGAACCAATATATTCCATTCTATTCTTGTCTAGAACAGTCTTTTGTTGAAAGGATTTCATGCGAATCGCCATGTTTTTAAGGAACATAACAACAACAACGACAATGATAATAATAATAATAATAAT
>NC_068993.1:60268860-60273665 GCF_001194135.2 Octopus bimaculoides | reverse complement strand
GGGGGTGTCGGGGTGGGGGGGGTGGCAATAATGCGAGAGAAATGATGGGGCAGGACAATTGTGTGGAGTCTGTGCGGATGGGGGGTAGGCGGGTGCCTCTGGAAATGTGTGTGTGTGTGTGTGAGTGTAATCGTGTGTAGTGTGTGTATGTTGGTCGGTTGATGTATGTGTATGTGTGTATGTGAAAGGAAGAGAGAGATAGAGAGAGGGGGAGAGATACAGGTAGACAGAGATGGAGATTGGGGAATGTGGGTAGGAAAAAACGGGGAGGTAAATTTGTAGATGCATGTATGTGTATATGTCTACGTATGCAACTGGGTGTATCTATATATGTGTGTGTGTGTGTGTTTCTATGTTCGTGTGTGTGTGTGTGGTGGTGATGAGCGCACGAGGATGCATGCATAAATGCGTGGTTCCATACGCTGTGTAAATGTGTATGTGTTTGCGTATGTGTTTGTGTGTGCGGTGTTAATGTAAATGTAGGCGGGTGGTTGTGGGTGCTTCGATGCGCGCACGCATGTCTCGATGTGTAATGTGTCATTGTTGGTGTATGCGTATATGAGAGAGAGGGGGAGAGAGAGAGAGAATGAGGGAGGAAGAGAGAGGATGAGAGTGAAGAGAGGCCAGAGAGAGAGAGAGAGAGCGAGAAAGAAAGAGAAAGAGAGAGGGAGGAAAAGTCAAAGATAGAGAAAGAGAGTGAAGAAGGGCCAGAGAGAGAGAGAGAGAAAGATATATATATATATAGAGAGAGAGAGAGAAAGAGAGAAAGAGAGATAGAGGAAGAGTCAAAGAGAGAAAAAGTGTGAGTGTAGAAGGGTCAGAGAGAGAAAGAGAGAAAGAGAGAGAGAGAGAGGAGGAGGAGGAGTCAAAGAGAGAGAAAGAGAGTGAAGAAGGGCGAGAGAGAGAGAGAGAGAGAGAAAGAGAGAGAAGTGAAGTATGAGTGACTTGAGAGCTTGATAAATATAATATATTGTTGTTGTTGTTGGTGGTGGTGGTGATGTGGTAGGTATGAAAATATGATGCTGTTTATTCTCCATGTCAACTCTGATTGAGCAAATAGGATGGGAGACGTTCCAGCCATGAGCATTCGATTTATTTATATTGTACTGACTATATCTTCCAATACGAAGTGATATCAAAAAGTTCCCGGGCTAGTTCCGTAGCGCGCCAACAGATGGCAGCACACGGTTGCGTTCGCCGTGAGAGCTAGCAGTGACCTTCGTGAGGCACTGTACCAAGTAACATCGTTGTGTTTACTTCACAAATTGTGAAATTTATGTTTTTGTGATCACGTGTGTCTGCTGTAGTCTGCGATGATTTTGTCATGGACAGGAACAAAGACTTTGAGCATGATTCGGCAAGCTTACGGCGACAAGGCAATGGGTCGTACGCGATGTTTCGAGTGGCACGGGCGCTTCAAAAGCGGAAGAACATTCCTGGAAGACGATAAGTGATCTGGAAGATCTGCCAGGAACGTCACCCCCGGATATTGTGCATCGAGAATTCGTCTCCCCGGACCAGACCGTCTGTCGAGAGTTCTACTGCGACATTTTGCAGTGTTTGAAGGAGGATAGTCGGCGAAAACGACCGGATCTGTGGAGCTCGAAGAATTGGATTCTTCGCGACGACAATGCACCCTGTCACCGAGCAAAGACAACATGGTGTCGCTTCCGCACCCGACCTATTCGCCAGATTTCGTACCCTGTGAACTTTCATCTCTTCCCTAAGATGAAATGGCAGATCAAAGGCCGCCGTTTTAACACCGCTTTCGAGATCCAGAGCGAATCGCAGAAAGTCTTCGACTCGCTTACGAAAAACGGCTTCCAGGCCAGATTCTAAAAGTGTCAGGAACGCTGGAACCGGCGTAGTGCTGCGCAAGGTGACTATTTCAAAGGAGATGATGTTAAAACTTTTTGTTTCAGGTGAGGCGGAGCCGCCAGACTTCTGAAGAATCAAGAAGCGCCATTCCTTAGAAATCTCCCATTAATTAGTATAGTAGATTACTGAAATGGTAACTTAGATGCATGCTGGAATTGTGTGGAACTAGCAGTTGAAGAAGTGAAGACCTCCTTCATTTGTTCCTATCAGGCAGTTACCTTGACTGCTTGATAGGTACCGAAAGGAATTTTGGAACGTGCCAGTATGGACTTGGGAACACTGCATCGAGACAATTGGATTGTATCTTGATAGAGTTTTATAAGGATATAAAAGTATAGGGTGTGAAGTGCTTTAACTTGTTGGCAACACAGATCACAAGTCTGTGATCTACACGATAAACTTAGGACATATAGCGGGATTCGGTTACTGCAAAGTGAACGCGTTGCTTCTACCTCGAAAATTTATGGATTTTAAATAAGCGAGATGGACGGAGGGAAATTGTCCACAAACGATGATAGTTTTCTTTAAAGAGAAACAGTAGAACGTAGTCGATAGAGTCGCTGCTTTCAAAAAGATGTATCTTAAGTAGAGAATATCGTAGTTTCAAAAATTAGCTCGTTTGTCCAGCTGTTCTGATGGACGATATATAATTGTCATTTGTTTGTTTGTGGTGGACTTTATTGAAATCAAGATAATTCTTTCCGGTTACGACAGTATAAGAATTATGAGGAGACAGCATAGCATCAGACATGGATTTGTCTTTGCTGTGTCGTTTTTAACCAGTATTACCATTACGACCACTACAACAACATCAGCACCACCGAAAACATATCAATAGTTGTTGGACGCCGAAGTAGAAAAGAATTAGTTGTAATTACAATGATATCAATAAAACTGCAGCAGCTGACGACGAGCACCACCACCACCAACAACAACAACAATAATGATAAAAGTAACTTCGATGATGCCCAGCAGCGTTGACAAAAGCTGTGATACAATTGCTTTGTTGTAACAATAATGGCACCAGAATCAGCATAAGAACGAAAAGAACATCAATAATACCAGCAACTGTCGTGAAAAGACAAGAATCTTTATTAGATTATTTGGAACTTAGTGAAGGCTTTTCTAGCATTCCGTCGCTTACGACGATGAGTTTTCCCGTAGATCAACGGAACAGTCTGCTCGGGAAATTCAAGTGGAAGTGGTTGAGCATTTCATAGACACGCATACCTTTAGCGTATTTCTCAGAGACATCCAGAATGACACAGAATGTTACAAGGCTGGCCTTCTTTGAATTACAGAAACTACACACTTTTGCTAGCGGAGTGGATTTGAACAACGGGAAATTGAGGATGAATTGATCAACGACGAATTGACAAGGACAAGTTAACCGACGATGAAATAACGGAACGAATTGTCTTAGCACCAACGAATCAAATACTGGTTAATTACTCATCAACTTAATAGTGACAAGTTGATGAGAATTAATTCCATTTGCAAATAAAGCATCGGCAGTGGGCTCACATGGAATCCACATCACTACATTACAAAATGAAATTGTCCCTCATAATTGGCCAATTCGTCCCAAAATACTTTTGATACCTTTTAAATGTGATTTTCGAGGGAAGTTTAGAACAATCACTTTAGAATTAAAATTGTTGTTGGACAGGTTTAGATAATTTTTTTTCCCTTTCATTAACCCCCACCTCTTTCTCTCTCTCTCTCTCTCTATCAAGTATCTGCGCTGAACAGGTTATGATCAAAGATTTTCAAATAAATCGAATTAAATTTATTCAATACGCCTACCCATCAACATTACTAGCTGCAAGATCATAACTCCAGAGAAAGGAAAAAATCAAAGTGGTCGATCAAGAAAATTATATATATACACAAAAAAATAAGCAGAATGCAGATGGATTGGAGATATATTGGAGATGCGAAAATCGTATGTGCAAGGCGAGACTTCAAACGGATGAAACTTATAAAGCGCTTAAGAAGATTGGGATCCATAATCACGCTTCAACTGCAGCAGAGGTAAATGCAAAGATAATAGTTTCAAATATTAAAGTAAAGTCCATTTCCTTTCCTCATTAAACCTCTTTCCCCTTCTGTTTTATTCCAGCATAACCAGTCCCCCATCTGATCGGAGATGCATATTTCTGCACAACGTGAGCGACATTCTCATCTTCCTCTCCATATTCTTTAGTTCCTTATTCACCCATTCATTTTCTAACCCAAATCTTGTCAGTGATGCAGTCTTCAAATTCATTGTTTCTACGATGATTCTCACATTTAATTTAGCTTCTAAAAATCTTCATTCAGCGAAAATGTTCTGATGACAATGGCAGTTACGATCGTGATGACGATGACGACAACGAACTGAATGACACTGCTGCTCAGTGTGGTCCCCCGGCTGCTGATGCTGCTGATGACAATTACGTTGGATAATTTAGACATAATTATTGCCATAATGACATAGCTGTTGATTATCAAGCCAGCGTTTTGGTGTTTACCAATGTCACTTAAAGCTATTACATGTTTATGGGAAGCATGTGCGTATATATACGTTATATACATACAGACGAACTTACCTAAATGCATACACACATACATGCATACATACATACAGATATATGTATGAGTGAGTGTGTGTGTGTGTGTGTGTATATAGATATGTATGTATACATTAATATATATATGTATATATATATGTGTGTATATATATATATATATATATGTATATATGTGTAAACAAACATACATATATGCATACATATATACATATATGTGTATACATATATATATGTATACATAAATATATATATATGTATATATGTGTAAACAAACATATTTATATATGTATACATATATATATACACATATATATATATATATGTGTGTAAACAAACATATATATATTTATATAT
>NC_068993.1:60265350-60267877 GCF_001194135.2 Octopus bimaculoides | reverse complement strand
ATATATACTTCTATCTTTTATATTGTTTCAATCATTTGACTGGGGCCATGCTGGAGCACCGCCTAGAAGAGTTTTTTTAATACATTTGTGTGTGTTTTTGTGTTTGCGTTTGTGGCTCCCCCACCACCAATATTAACGACAGTGTTGGTTGATTTACGTCCCTGTAACTTAACAGTTCAGCAAAAGAGACCGATAGAATCAGAATAAGTACCAGATTCAAAGATAATAAGTCCCGGGGTCGATTTGTTCGACTAAAACATGTGAAGGCGGTGCCCCAGCATGGCCGCAGTGAATCGACTGAAACAAGTGAAAATTAAAAAGAAATCAAAGATGGCGTCAATAGGATTTAAGACCGTATCAGCAATAATGCAGAGAGTGGATTCATACGACGTGTATCTACTTTCGAAGCCACCTCCAATGTGTTCGGTTACGTCCTCCCAAATGTCTGCATTTGATCACTGTAATATATGATGTCTATCCGATAAAAATCTTTTTCGTACTACTAAGGTTATCACAACTACTGAATCAGCTGATAAATACTTAATTATTACACTCAATAATTATTAATCAATATTTACCTTTGCTTTTAGTTTGTTTGTTTACCTGCCTGTGCGTGACGCCGTCCACACAACACACACACACGTCATATATGTGTGTGTGTGTGTGTGTGTGTATGTGGACATATATATAGATATATGTTTATGCACACATATATATATATATGTATATATATATATATATATATATATATATATATATATAGTCGATAAACTATCGGGGTAGAATGCTTTGGGCCATTTGTTGTTCCATCCGTTCGCGCTCTGAGTTCAAATCCTGCTGAAATAAACACTACCTTTCTTTCTCACTGCTAATATCCACGTTGAAAGGCAGGAAGTTTTATTAGCATCACATTGATTTATTGATTTATGTCCAATATAAGGAGAGCTTCGATTTTCACTAGCCTTTCATTTTTTTATTAAATGCCAATTTTCGATCGCTTTTTGACGAGAAAGCTTCGGATACTTTGCTGCAGTCGAGACATAGAAATTCGCCAACTGATTCATATTTTTAATCATTCGATAGAACTTACAGGGAGAAATGACGAAGATAGTTTCAATTCAGTTTCAATTCAAGTCAGATAAGCTTCGGCTTTACGAATTGCTTGATTGTTATTGCTGCTGTTTCGGAATCTGTTTTCCTATCAAGACATTTATTCTTTTAAAAGGTGTGCAGGGAATTTACTAAATCGCTCCTGCGTTGTTCATACTGTTTACTTAGTCGGTACTAACATACATAATTGCTGGTACTAATATCCTTATTGTACCGAGCCAGGATATTCTGAACAACGAGAATTTCATTGAGAAAAGAACGATCGTTTGTTTATTAGTTTGTCATATATATATATATGCATGTGTGTGTGTATGTATGCATGTATGTATATATATATATATATATATATATATATATATATATATATATATATATATATATATAGAAACATCTATCTATCTATCTATCTATATATATATATATATATATATAATGTATAAACGTATGTATGTAATATATGTATGTGTGTGTATGCCTGTATGCATATAAGGCACAAATTTTATGGAACTGAAAATCGAGAGAGAGTCTTTTCGTTGTTTGTTGTAATATTTCTGCTGTAATTGATATCAAGATACCAATGTTGTGTCTGTCACATAACACATAGGGACACATATCTAATAGGTACATTGAGGCATATCCAATACACATACCTATTATTCACATGTTTGTGTGGTATTCATGAAGTGTAAGCAAATATCTTACACAAGCATACACACACTCACGCGCACATCCATCCATACATACATATATACATACATGCAGAAAGAAACAGGCGCATATTCATACACATTCATGATTAAGAACATACACACACACAAACGCTCACACACAAACACACAATCGGACACACACACACACGCACACACACACACACACACACACACACACAAACCATACACATAGATATATTCAAAGGTAATTATTCAACCTTATATTCATAGACACGCATTCACCAGAAACACACACGCACACACATCACACGCACAATAAAACACACGTTGATATTACAGAAGCCCAAACGTTCATACATTAATACAAATGCGCACGCACTCACCAAAACACACACACAGATCCCAAAGCAAGCTTACTACTGAAAACACACAAAACCGATTGTAAACACTAGCCTAACAATTTTGTTCCTGGGCAAACATTTGCTATATTAGACAAATATTAGTAATTTATATCGCTCCGCTGTTGTTGACCCAAAGAATGGGGTAACACTATTTGTTTATCTACTTTTTATTGCTTTCTTTTTATTGTTTTCTGTTTTTTTATTATTATTAGAAGTACACTAGTTAATTACGTTGAAACTCCGACTTAATCTGTGTATTGTAGATTATCCGCTTGCAAATACACGTATACAGCATATATAAGATAGGCGCGCGCACAGACATATAAATGTGTGTGTGTGTGTGTG
>NC_068993.1:60259538-60265250 GCF_001194135.2 Octopus bimaculoides | reverse complement strand
TATATATATATATATATATAGCAGAAGCAACAGAACGACTCAAGGTCGGAGAGTTTCTTGCGTTGGTACTTATCAAGCTTTCAAGTTTCTTATGTATGCATGTCTCTTCTATGTTTTAATTATTATAAATCTGAGGAGGGACTCGGTTTCCAACAAAGATACAAGGCTCCATCTTTGGGATGCAGTTAACACAGACAAATTCACATTTGGATCTTGAGAAAAGTCTTGCATATTTCTTACTGTTCCACTCACAGATTGCACTTGTAATGTACGCATCAACCGGTCGATTTCACTTTCTGAAAATCCCGGTTTATTCAGATTCTCCTTTAAACATTTACTAACAAAACCTCGTGCTCCAATTATTATCGGTATGACTATGAATTCACAGTCTGGATATAGAAGCTGGAGGTTTCGAAGCAGTTGTCCATAGATATCTTCTTTTACTTGGATTTTCATAGAGATATATCTGCAGGGCATGTAACCTCTATGAAGGTACATACCTCTGCCCTTCTGTCCCAAACAACCTATCCAGCCTTTTATGCTTACATTTGACAGAAGTTTTGATGGGAATATTCCATCAATATTCCTTGCGTTGGTGTTTATGAATATATTCCGTAACTGAGGGATTTTCTAAGTTTATTTCAGGACAGTCTTTTTTGCGGATGACATTGTAAATTGTTTTAGCAACAAAATCGTGTCGCATAGGGAGGTAGCACCGTGACGACATTTTAGGACAGTTGCTAATTACATGCGCAATGTCTTCCACAGAAACATGACATAGCCTACACATGCGGTTGCACCTTGGGATTACGAGAGTGTCACTGTCTCTCTTGTTCACCACGTACTTTGTGGCAATCGCCTGGGCCCCCGCTTACAAGGTCATGCGCTGTTTATCTTGATATGAAATCACCATGTTGCATACATATGGTTGTGATGCATGTGCCTGGTGTACTTTTATCTGATGGGTATATTGGGCTTCGTATATCTTACTCCAGTGTCACTTTGATGGCACACACCGCTCTCTCACTCAATAACAATGATGATGGTTATGATGATGATGATGATTTCAAAGTTTGGCACAAGGACTTTGCTCATTAGTATATCACACGTTTCAGGTAGAAGTTACTGTCGATTGTAACTTCACCAAAACGACTGCAACTTATTTTATCGACCCAAGAAGGATGAAAATGAAGATTGGCTTCGATGAAATTTGAAATGCAAATACAAAGAAAAATGAACGTGACTAAATGCAGTAAGGCATTTTGTTTCATGCTCTAATGGTTTTGCTTGTTGGTATTATCGTAGTAATGATAATGATATTAATAGTAATATCACAGGTTAGGTGAAGGTCACAGCCGAACACATTATGTTTCTGGTGTTAATGTTACCGACCAACGCTAGAGGGATATGAAAGTGAAAGGCGACGTCCGGCAAGATTCACTTTGCTTATAATCCGTTCGCGCCCATGTATGAGTGTGTTGAGGAGATACAAACAAAACAATAGCGACAAGAACGATACTGACGACGTTGACAACGTACTTAACAACTCATCCAAAACGAAAAGGACGACGACAATTTGTGTTAGACAAGAGTTAAATGGGAGATAGATGTATAAAAGAAAACAACAAAACAAAGCAAAATACAAACACGAGGACTCCTCTGTCACAAACAAACACACACACAAACAAACAAACAAACAGGATTATTTAACGAATCCAAAGAGTGAAATAAACAAAAGAAATGTTTAAGCAGACGACAGCTAATAGATAATGGCGGTCGACCAAAACTAAACGAACATTTAATGATTTCTTTGTTAGCCATTAGGCTGTTATAAGCTTCATATAACCACAGCGTGTGGAGTAGGGTCAAGTGGGCCCTGATGGTTTAGGTAGAGTGGATTATTTCTCAGAGCAGAACAAATAAACCTTGTGTTTGTTAATGCAGAAGAAATATCAAATGTTCGATATTACATTGTGTTTTTTTATAAGAAAAATTTGTGAAGATTTTTCAACTGGTAACCAGAAATCATCTCAACGTATATTAAATTATGATTACTTTTGTGTCGTATTACATATGCTATACTCTGCCACAGCTGATATCTTTTTAATTGGATAATCTTGAAGATATTGGTGATAATCTAAAATAAATCTTAATTCTTTGGTTGACAGAAACGTTAGAGTACCAGGAAAAATGTTTTGCAGTCTTTGTTCTGGCCCTTTACGTTCTAAGTTCAGATCCAATCGAAGTCAGTCTTATCTTTCAATCATTGAGGGTTGAGGAATTAAATTACCAATCAAGTACAAGGATCTACGGTGTCAGTTAATCTCCTTCCCAAATATTTGGCCTTATGCCCATACTAAGAACAATTTTTGGCTGTAGGTCTAGGAGGGATGTGATACCCCTGTATTAGTGCAATGTACCAGGGAATGTCAAATGATATCAACCGGATAAACAATTAAGATCGGAGGCAGAAAATATTAAGTCGACATATGTGGGATTTGATTTTAAATCATAAAGTGACCTAACAAAGTGTCTCAGCATACTTTATCACAACCCCCTCCCTCCAGCTCTATCACTTTGTCTCTTTCAGTATTTGTTTCACTGAGCATGCATCTCTCTTATTCTATCTCAAGGAGAGAGGGATGGGTGAAGAAAGATTGATATAACCATTCCATTTGGTCTTTCTGTTTTTCTTTATCTTTATTGACAGAGGCTGTTTGACCGATGCGATTTCAAGATAATTTAGCGACTATTTCTCAAACTAAAGTTATAAATTCTTCCATGTGAGAAAGCAAATGTGATATAATAATAATGATGATAATAATAATAGGAGTGGAATTGAACCAGTGCGTGTGTGAATAATATTGGCATAATGACTCTCCCTAAACACAATAAAACGTTTGCTAATGTTTTCGAAATCTAACCAGGCTTAAATATAGCTTTAGATTGGAATAATGAAACAGCATTAGATTGGAATAACGATGTGTATAATATTTATAATCAATACGCAAACATTAGAATGGCACTTAACACACGATAATCCTTATTATTAGTCAACTGGTTAAACATCCAACTAGCTAATCGATTGTTTGTTTAATTTGGTTAAAGAGGAAGTCATTCGTTTTGCTTGTCAAACCTCTTTCCTCGTCTCCCTATACACAACAAAATTTGTTTCAACACACGAATTCACATAAAGAATCTTGCAAACAAGATGCAATAGCAAATGTTTTGTTTACTAATTTCTATACGGAACCAACATTCTTTCAGTTCCCTTATAATATTCGCAGATATTCATCACTGAAGAGACAAAATGAAGTCGAAACACTGTTTAACAGTCCGCTAAGAACATTCTGTGCTTAGTTACGGGTACGTAAACACACCAGCATCGGTTGTCAAGCGAAGTTGGGGGGACAAATACATACACACAAACATACGCACACACACACATATATACGATGGACTTCTTTCAGTTTCCGCCTACCAAATCCACTCACAAGGCTTTGGTTGGCCCGAGGCTATAAAAGAAGACACTTGCCCAAGGTGCCACGCAGTGGGACTGAACCCAGAACCATGTGGTTGGTAAGCAAGCTACTTACCACACAGCCACTCCTGCGCCTATATATATATGTATATGTATGTGTACGTGTGTCTCTGATTGTCCCTACCATCGATTGAGAAACGTTGTTGCTGTGTTTACATCCCCATAACTTAGCGGTTTGGCAAGATAGAAACTTTAGAATTCGTGCCATTTTCACTAAAATAACACTAAACACTAGGTTTGATTTCTTCGGTTAAAAATATTTCAAGGTCGTGCTCCAGCATGGCCGCAGTCCAATGACTGAAACAAGTAAAGGAATAAAAGAATATATTTATACATAATACAAATACGCACACATTTTTCTGTGTGCTTATGTACACACACACACACACACACACACACAAACACGCACAACTGTGTTTTGGAATATATATTGTTTCCATTAAGTTATCAGTTTAGCTTTGCAATAAAAGTTAATGGATATTGACTCAACTTTATATTTCTGGAATGACTTTGAGAATCTCATTATTTATGAAAATCATAATGCAAAGATTTAATTTAATCCCGGGTTTAGCAAAATATAATGCATTTTAGAAATAAATTAACCTTAAATAAACCTAACCATCAGCGACATTATAAATATCGTTGGAATCGTCAGTGAATTCTCAAATCTTATCAACATACATCAGTCAAAACAAAAGACAAAGTTAGACATACACAAACCATATATATTATACATATACATATATATATATATATATATATATGTAATATATATGGTTTGTGTATGTGTGGGTATTTATATAGGTATATGTTTATAATATAAATATATATGTATTTATACCTGTATCTATCTAAAATTGTATATATCTATATATATATATATGCATGTATATATGTGTATATATATATGTGTGTGTGTGTGTGTGTGTGTGTGTATAGGTATATATTTTTGATATACATATATGTGTATGTATATATGTATCTATCTAAAATATGATTATAATAAATCTTTCTGATGTTTGTCAATTGAATCTCGTTTCCATTTTCTTCCTTGCCTTATACTGAATTAGGTATACGCACACAGACACGTACACATGCATACACAGACACTCACAAACATACATACTTTCGCACACTTGCACACACACACACACACACACACACACATGTGTGTTTGTGAATGCACGTGTCTGAGTTTGCATGGTAGGTAGGTAGATAGGTAGATAGATGGATGGATGGATAAATAGGCAGACAGACAGACAGACAGACAGACTAGATAAATAAATAGACAAACAAACAGAGACACAGACAGACAGGTAGATAGAAAAATAGAGAGACAGTGATACATAGAGAGAGAGAGAGAGAGAGAGAGAGAGGTAGATAGATAGATAGACAGATATGAAAAAAGATGGAATCCCCAGCTGTGTCAGCTGTCAGTGCAATGAATGACCGCCAAAAGAATCAATTGGAAGGTCAACGAATTGGAAAGAAGTTCTTCGTTGGATGAGAAACAGTAGCAGCAGCTGATCCACCTGTAATTCCAGGTGTGATTCTGCACTGTTTAATAAATTTACTTCACTTTGATACACAGGGAAACACACTCACAGCCCCCACGTCGTTATCATCATCATCATCATGCACATACTCAGCTTATGTCTATATTTTCTTCGTGTGTGGGGTTGGGGGGTGAGTGGGTGGATGTGTGGGTGTGTGTGGGTGTGATACCGTTTGTATAAAGGGTGAAGAAGGTAAACACACACAAGTGCATAGAGACAATATCGGCAGGTTAAAAGTCACAGCGGGGTTTAAACACACATGCGCACATAGATAAACGCACCACATGTATACACACACACACACACACACACACACACACAGGTAGATGTATGTATGTGTGTGTGTGTGTGTTGTATAGCGCCGACATCTTCTGTGAATTTATCACCTCCGAAGTGACAAAGATAAGAGAGCGCTAATTAAGTGAAGTGACTTGGCGCCAATTCCTTTTAAGAAGACAACTCGCAGTGACATCATGTGGCAACAACAAAAAGAACAAAAAAAAGCAGTTTATTCTTTTATTCCTTCTTCCCTTCAATATCCCTTCACCATTTTTTAGGGAACCATTATTTTATTTTATGACAACACACACACGTTTATATACGCTACATATACGT
>NC_068993.1:60255348-60259192 GCF_001194135.2 Octopus bimaculoides | reverse complement strand
AATATATGTGTGTATGTATATATATATATATGTATGTGTGTGTGTATATATATATATATATATATATGTATGTGTGTGTATATATATATATATGTATGTGTATATCTATATATATATATACATATATATATATATAGATATATATATAGATATATGTATGCATGTATGTTTGCGTTCATATATGTATGGATGGATGTATACTTATATAGACGTGTATCCAGAGGAAGCCGCATGGTGGGAATTTCGTTTTGAGGCCCAGTGCTTTGGCGTTCAATCTCACTGCGCGACAGCTTGGACAAGTGTCTTCTACTGTAGCCTGGAACCAGCCAATTCTTTGGCAGAAGGTGCACAGACGCCTGTCTTGTATATACGTATATACAAGGCGGCGAGCTGGCAGAATTTTTAGCACGCCGGACGAAATGTTTAGCGGCATATCGTCCGTTTTTACCTTCTGAGTTCAAATTCCGCCGAGGTCGACTTTGCCTTTCATCCTTTCGGGGTCGATAAATTAAGTACCAGTTTCGTACTGGGGTTAATCTAATCAACCTCCCCCAAAAGTTCGAGCCTTGTGCTCAGAGTAGAAAAGCGTATATACATACATTTTTTTTTTTTGTATTTGGTTTGGAAAATTCTTGATGCGAAATCAGATGTTGAAACAAATCTTGTGTCTGGAGAAAGTCATTACACCAATAATAATTACACACGCACAGGTTTGATTCCACTTCCTTATTATTAGTCAATAATCTAACCAACTAGCCAATCGATCGCTTGTTTAACGTGTTAAGCAATAACATAGGCAGGCGCCTCTTATCGAGCGGACCCTGGTCTGGCATCCAAAGTGAGCCAACTGTTAAGTTATAATCTGCTAATAAATCCAATGGAGTCTCCTCTTAAGCTGTGGTCATGTGACTGATGGAGTACAGGAGCGTGGCGGTTGCTGACGAATTTACGAGTCTGATGATGGAAAGGCATATATGACGCATCGGCCATTGTTTCCGACCAAATGCAAGCCGAGGACGATGATGATGACGACGACGACGATGATGATGGTGGTTACGATGAGGATGATGGTAGTAGTGGCGGTGTTGATGGTGGTTCAAGACGCCGTTGGATGGACTGGGGGAGTAAGTGCGTGTGTGTGTGTGTGTGGGGGGGGGGTTAATGACGACGTCTTGCTTTTGTGCGGGTTTCACTTCTAGAGAAGAAAAGGGTAGATTTCCATTGGGTAGAGGATGAAATTGTGGTTTCAGTGACCATCGACGCCAATTCCTTTCGCTCCCAATGGTCTTGGAGATGCATGGTCACCACATTATCTCATTCCGATTTTGTATCCACTTCTACATTAATGCACGAACCGCTAATTTACGGGGCCATAAACACACCAACATCGGTTGTCAAGCGATGGTGGCGTGGGACAAACATATATACACAAACACACAGGCTTCGTTCAGTTTCTGTCTGCCGAATCCACTAACAAGGCTTTGGTCGGCCCGAGGCTATAACAGAAGACACTTGCCCAAGGTGCCACGTAGTGAGATGAGAACTCACCACATCCACTCACAAGGCTTTGGCTAACCCAGGCCATAGCAGCAAACGCTTGCCCGAAGTGCTACGCAGTAGGATTGAACCTGGGATCATATGGTTGAGGAGCAATTTTCTTAACCACATATGCCACGCCTCAATAAGAATCCTATATCATTACGTAAACAGAATTGGCGAACGCATTCAGTCATTCACTGTTCCGAAGTGACACACACAACAAACCCTTTAATCTACCCTCATGTTGGCAAGAGTAAAGAGAAAATATATTAGTTTTTATTTTTTTCTAAAAAGCAAAAAGATAAGCTTTAGTATATTTGGACTGTGGTTGTTTAATATATTATATCATTTAACAAAAGACCGTTGGCTCGAAGCTTGCATCTTCCAACTGCACTTCGATTGACTATCGGAAACCAGCATTAAAAGTATAACATTTTCATCGTTTTTCCTTTCATTTTCCTCTTTTTTTTTCCATCAGACTATTCGCTAAATAATAATATTAATAATATGCTAATCAAAATAATAAACAAACGGTTTACACTTTACACAATACAAAAATGTCACGTGACTTACGCACTTATTCAACGCATTTCCCCTTATTTTTTGTTTCTTTATATATATTTGTTGATTGTTTTTGTATGTGTGTGTGTCCATAGCTTGGCACATGACCCGTTTCTTTAGTCGGACATTGACAACAATAAGCTACTCAACGATCAGCATTATGGGAAATGTGTCGTCTGCCAAAATTGTATGCCCTGAAAGAAGACTCATTTATCTATGTTTATAGATACAGGTACCGGTGCGTGAGCTTGCTTCTCGCTGTGTGAATGCGTTCTTAATATATTTGCCCACATATATGTTTCAGTGTGTATATATTTATATGCGTTTCTACACGTAATATATGCATATATGTGAATCTATAAACACGTGTGTTTCTCTATAAGAGGTATTGAAACGGTACAGCAATATAGGAAAGATGCAACAAGTTAATCACGCCATTGCCTATACAAGTTCTAAGAAGCGACCCGTATTATACACACTATATATATATATATATATATATATATATATATATACTCTTTTCTTCCAATTTCCGGTTACATATCTCTGCATGAGAGAACATGGTTTGCTAGGTGTAAAACGTACTGAAAAATTAGTCAAAAAAATAGTGGTTCACATCTTCTTGCTGGCAGTCAAGTGAGCCTGTGACCAAGTAAATTTAATTTTCAAATGGTTTTAAGTTTTATCTTTCTATAAATAGATATGCAGTGTTTGTAGAAATCAAGGTTGTTGTTGGTGTTGAAATTACAATTCTCGACTCTCCCAAAGCCACCAATATTATCCATTGAAAAGGCTACCACTTTGTACTAACAACATTTGACATCAATGTCATCGAAGGCATTTTCTTTCAGAACACCGTGATCTAGAAGATATATCACTGTGTATCGTGCCCGACCCTGTTACAGTTCCAACTAACGACAGCTCCAGATTGGTATCTTATATCTTTTAAACCAGGGGTTTTCAAACTGTGGTCCGCGGACCACAGGGGTCCGGAAGGACAAGAGAGGGGTCCGTGGACAGCAAATACTTTTTATGGGCAATTTGATTTTATATGTTTTTAAATCAAAATCTTTTAATTGACAATAAACCTATTTGTTAAATACTGTTAAATAAATAAATGTAAAAATGTTATTTTAAGCAAATATTTATGTATAAATTTCATAAGCGTTTATAAGGGGGTCCCTTAGGTAAAACCTGAAATATAAAGGGGTCCGCAAGTCAAAAAGTTTCAAAACCCCTGTTTTAGAAGATCCCGGTGGAATTTGAACTCGAAGTGCAGAGAAGAGGAATAGACATTGCGAGGTATTCTAACCGACATTCAAGCCGTTCTGTCACTTCCCCACTTTATATGCATGTACATGTGTTGTTTGGATAAGTGTATATATGGATACGTATACGTACAAACACACACTCTCATGTATATTGTAAGAGAGAAAAAGGATTGAGAGAGTGAGAGAAAGGAAAAAGTGAACATGTGTAATCATATCCACATCAATTTATGTTGATACATCTATCTATGTATCTATTTACCTATATGCATATACATGTATATATTTATTTATAATATATACGTATATGCACACAAATAAATTCATATATGTATAAATTATATATATATATATATAAAAAATATATATATATATACACACATATGTATATAAATATGTTTCGACCAAAGATTGGTCCAGGCCATGTCTAACTTAATAGCACCACCTGATAGGATTCTCTAAATCCTTTTTAGGTC
>NC_068993.1:60252894-60255289 GCF_001194135.2 Octopus bimaculoides | reverse complement strand
ATATATATAAGTATATATGTAAGTGTATATATATATATACATATATATATATATATATAAGTATATATGTAAGTATATATATATATACATATATATATATATATATGTATATATATACATACATATATATATATATATGTATATATATACATATATATACACTCACATATATTTATATATATATATATCTATGCACACTCACATATATACACACACACGCACTCACACACACATATATATATACGCACTCATATATATATATATACACACACATATATATATGTATATATATATATAGAGAGAGAGAGAGAGAGTGAGAGAGAGAGGGAGGGAGAGAGAGAGGGAGAGAGAGAGGAAGAGAGAGAGAAAGAAAAAGAGAGGAGAGAGAAAAATAAAGAAAGAGAAAATGAAGTCGGAAGACGGAGAACTGGGGGGTCAATAGGAGAAAGAGAGGCAGATAATAAGAGAAAAAGTGAAGAAAGGGGTCGAGTGAGGCGGGACGACCCTTGTTTAAGATGTCGTGCCGATCAAGCTTTTGTATAGAAATGCAATTGCAGCCATACGCATATCTGAGCGAGTGGCATTGTAGAGGCACGTGTCAGTTTATATAGATAGGGGAGGGTAGCGGTGGGAGGCAGGTAGATAATATGTGTGTGTGTGTGGAAGGACGAAGGGAAGCATAGAGTAGTCTAGCATACCTGTCCACGTGTTGGCTCTTTATAATTTTAATAGAGAGATAAACCCGAATTGCGGACTGGGCTTATCGACTTTAGTGACATTGTCGGATTATGTGGGCCGGTTTTCCCTTTTTTTTTTTTGTTCAGAAAACGCGACAATAGCTCTTTCTTACTCCCCTCTCTCCTTCTCACTATGCTCATGCACCGTTGCACACACACACACACACACACACACATAGGTGTGTGTGTATATATGTGAAATGTATATACATATATAATATACAAACACACACACATACACATAAATATATATAATACACACACACACAAATATATATAATATACACACACATATATATATATAATATACACACACATATATATATAATATACACACACATATATATATAATATACACACACACATATATATAATATACACACACACATATATATATATATATATATATATATATATGTGCATGGTCGCAGGTCATGAGAATATATATATATATATTAATATGTATGTATGGGCAGTGAGAGAAAGAAGGAAAGAAAGAAAGGCGGACAGATAGAGAGAGAGGGGTGTAAAAGTGATGGCTGCATTCTATGATAAACCGACCCACATATTCGACAAGGTCTCTAGAGTACTTTTATACACAACGCGCGCACACACACATCCCTTTCACACACGCGTCTATTTATAAAATACGTATGAGGAAATCAAATACAACACTTTCAGAAAACATATTTAGTCTCGCTGCCAAGATAAAACCTGTAGATCAGTGGTTCTCCACTTTTTCTCGATGGATCTTCTTTGATTCCTATTGTCACTCTTAGCCATCTGATTCCTATTTTTATTCTCAGAGCCATTCGATGTTTGATAAATCCTCTAATATTTCTATGATTACATATTATTTGTAATTATTTCTTCTATTTCTTCTATTTGTTACAATCATTTCACGGCGGTCACACTGGAGAACCGCCTTTACTCGAACAAATCGACTCCAGGACTTATTCTTTGTAAGCCTAGTACGTATATATTATAGATAATCCTAACAAAGTATTCAGCTTACTAAATATTAGTTAAGCATATCGAATATAATTGCCTTATACATTCTTATACGTAATCACAAAGTAGCCTTCGAATCATCGATACACGCATGCGCGCGCGCGCACATTTATACATATATACATATATGTATCAGGTCATCCCATAAGTTTTGTCCGATTTGCCAATTTTTAAAAATTGAATGAAATTTAATAGTATTTTAGAATATCTAATTGAATTAAAAGTTATTTTTATGCATTTGTGTACATTTAAACTAATTAAATATTATTTTACAGAATAATTGAATTAAAATTTCTTTGATTAAAACCCTTTCTAACATAGAAGTAGTCAAAGAGCATTTAAGGCACATAATGCTTTATGAGTACAAAATGGAAACTCTGCAGCCGAAGCGACTCGAAACATCCACTCAGTTTTTGGGAAAGAATGCTTGAATGAAAGAACTTGCAGAAGACGGTTTGCAAAATTCAGAAGTGCAGATTTCAGCCTTGGGAATATGGCGTAGTGGTTAAGAGCGCGGGCTACTGACCCCAAGATTCCGAGTTCGATTTCAAGCAGTGATCTGAATAATAATATCGAAAAATACAGTTGGAATGAAAACCTAGGTTCTAAATTTCCCCAAGACACCTGATAAAAACTGGAGGGTATAT
>NC_068993.1:60250076-60252884 GCF_001194135.2 Octopus bimaculoides | reverse complement strand
AATATCTGTCAAATGTAAATAATATGAGATTAATCGTTAATACGAAAATTTAAACTCTACCACATAATTTGTGAGTTCCTTTTCTTCGTTTGCGCATCTTCCTCTGTGTGTGTGTGTGTGTGTGTGTGTATTAGAACACATAAATAGCGAAATACATCCGTACATATTCATTTACTTGTTCCAGTCATTTGACAGCGGCCATGCTGGACCACCGCCTCTAGTCGAACAAATCGACCCCAGGACTTATTCTTTGTAAGCCAAATATTTATTCCACCGGTCTCTTTTGCCGAGCCGCTAAGTTACGGGGACGTAAACACACCAACATCGGTTGTCAAGCGATGGTGGGGAGGCAAGCACAGACACAAACATATACGTATATACATACGACGGGCTTCTTTTAGTTTCCGTCTACCAAATCCACTCAAGGGTTTGGCCGGCCCGAGGCTATATTAGAAAACACTTGCCTAAGGCTTCTCGCAGTGGGACTGAACTCGGAACCACGTGGCTGGTAAGCAAGCTTCTCATCACACAGCCAAGCTGCGCCTACATCCATGCATTCATACACAATCACACACACGCGCGCGCATAGACCGGAAGAGGTGTAGCAGTGTAAGGTCTCTATGACCAATTTAATGAAATAAAGAAGTCTGCTAATCTGACATGGTTCTGGGTTCAATCCTACTGCAATGCGTGTTAGGCGAGTGTCTTCTACAGCTGTGATCCGATCAAAGCCTTGAGAGAAAATTTGGTAGACGGAAACTGAAAGAAGCTCGTCGTATATATATATATATGTATACACCCCGCCTAGACATAATATACACATATGTAGATAGATGCATATATACATATATATATGCATATATACATATATATATGCATATATACATATATATATGCATATATATATACTTACGTATTTGCTTATTGTTATATATATATATATATATATATATATATATATATATATATATATATATATATATATATATATATATATATAAATTATTACAAATTAAAAGAGTGAAGGATTATCAATTTATTAATTTATTAATAAATCAACAATTAATAATTTCTGAACTTCGATATATGGTGAAGCAAATATTTGCTGATCCCTATATTATGTTTATATATATATATATATATACACACATATATACAAATACATACACAATCACAGTGAAAGAGAAAGAGAGAGAGAGAAGGGAGTGAGAAAGTGAGAGGGGAAGTGTAAGAATGGTTTGGGTGCAGTAGGTGCGAAGTGTGTCTTCAAGTAACACCTCAGCGGTCATTCGAATTAAGGTCAATTTACCGAAAAACAAGCAACAGGCACACAAAACGCTGACACGTGGTAGCTTGTCTATAAGCGTGGTTATTGTCATTGGAAGGATATCAATGATGCCGCAGAGCACTGGACTGAGATAAATATTCTGTTAACCTTTATCTCTTTCTTTCTGTTCTCCTTTTTATCTCACTCCACACGCCACATAGATACATTCATGCACACACACACACACACACACACACAGACGCTCACACACATATGAACATAAGTCTATACATGCTTACATACATATATGCATACGTTCGTACGTACATACACATATATATATATGTATACATTCGTACGTCCGTGCGTACGTAAATACATACTTAGGGGACCCAATTAACAATTAAGCAAAAGAAGCACCTGCTTTAGTAATAAGATGAAAGAAACACACCCAAGACTTTTCCTTCCTTTCTTCACAGTCGCTTTTAACGAAATTACAGCTGAACGAGATACCCGCAAAGATGACTGAAAATCTTCACCTTTCCTGTTGTTCGAAGACCCAAGTAAAAGCTTTTGTTTATTACTGCGCAGTGGAGGCGAAATGGCTCAGTGGTTAGGGCAGAGGACTCGCGGTCATAGGATCGTGGTTTCGATTCTAAGACCGGGCGATGTGAGTGTTTATTGAGCGAAAACACCTAAAGCTCCACGAGGCTCCGGCAGGCGATGGTGGCGAACCTTGGAGTACTCTTTCACCACAACTTTCTCTCACTCTTACTTCCTGTTTCTGTTGTGCCTGTAATTCAAAGGGTCAGCCTTGTCACACTGTGTCACGCTGAATATCCCCGAGAACTACATTAAGGGTACACGTGTCTGTGGAGTGCTCAGCCACTTGCACATTAATTTCACGAGCAGGCTGTTCCGTTGATCGGATCAACTGGAACCCTCGACGTCGTAAGCTACGGAGTGCCAACAACAATTACTGCGCACTGTTGCTTTCAATAAAAATGAAAATCAAGGATTATACCACACTAGCAGAGATACCCGGCCTTGCTCGGGATTAAAATGACAGATTTTTATTGCTTTACCTGTTTCAGTCATGTGACTGCGGCCATGGTGGAGCACCGCCGTTGGTCGAAGAAATCAACCACAGGATTTATTTTTTGTAAGCGTAGTACTCATTGTGTCAGTGTTTTTTACCAAACAGCTAAGTTACGGGAATGTAAACGCAGCAACATCAGTTGTCAAGCAATGGAGGGGGTACAAACACAAGACTCAGGCACACACATATACAAATACACGCATATATACGACAGTTTTCTTTCAGTTTCCAAGTAAGAAATACACTCAAGATTTTGGTCAGCGTGAGGCTAAAGTAAGCGTATATATATATATATATATATATATATATATATATATACTTTCGGTGCGAATGGCTTTATTATACAGTGCCGTATTTTACAATGCTGTAATTAATAATGGTAATTGTATATAAGCTTAAAGCTTATGCCTTTCACCATGCAATGGGTAACGAAAATAGTCTA
>NC_068993.1:60248959-60250066 GCF_001194135.2 Octopus bimaculoides | reverse complement strand
ATATATATATATATATATATATATATATAATTCGAAAACATGAAGTTTCGTAACATTGTTTACAAAATAATCCAGTAAAAAGACGATATTGAAAAAATCTGTTGTTTCTCTCTCTCTCTATTTGTTTACACCGTAGTTAGAAGGGGACTGAACTCATGTTTGCAAATAATGGCGATTTGAAAATTGTTAGAATTGATGGTTTAAAATTATTTTTAATGCAAAAATTCACATGTTAGGAATCGACCACAAAAAAAAACAAAACAAACAAATGGCCGATTCCGGGCATTTTTGACCTTGAGGAATCCATTGGTGCGACTCCCAGATTGCTATCTTGTAAAGTGGATTTCTATAGATGCAACACACACACAAACTGAGCTATACTATAGGTATAGATATTTGTCGGGCCTTGTATATACACACATATGTATGTATATACATATATATATATGTATATAAATTTATTAATACATTTTGGCAGCTAATTTACCGGTTTGAGAAACATTATTGTATAAAAATTTATTTATGAGGGTAGAAATTGATATTAATCAATTTTAATCGTTTTTATTTAGTATTTTTTCATTTGTCTTACCCTTTTACAGTCTGTTGTGTCGCTGAATTTTTACTGAGAACATATATTTTTTTCGTGGTTAGATGATTCGGCATCTATTTCTACTTTTGCTGGTCATCCCTCTTATTTTTGTATATATGTATATACATAAAGAAACATTGGTTATAGAACAAACATTAAATTTGAGTCAACGATTTTATAAATATAACGCCATATCTGAAACATTTAATCACATATAAATATCACCGTGGTTCTTAAACTAACAAAAAGAATACATATACATAAAAAACACAGAAGGTAAAAATATATATTCGAATAAAGTACAAATAGAACGCCCTATCAAAGAGGTAAATATAAACGATTAAAAATTCGTAAACTACAAAAAAAAAAATAATTATAGACAAAGATAAAATAAATGTCCAACGACTCAAAAAGTTTTATCAAACGATTAAAAATATTTTTTAAAAGTGTTTTTACTCGCCTCAATGAAGTACGTCCAAAGTTCATAAATAAACAGACTTCCACAGATCAAATTCACG
>NC_068993.1:60244541-60248625 GCF_001194135.2 Octopus bimaculoides | reverse complement strand
GGTTTATCTTTGAGATTAACCATGCGGTCGTTAGTAAAATTTAACAAAAAATTTTTAATCGTTTGATAAAACTTTTTGAGTCGTTAGACATTTATTTTATCTTTGTCTGTTAGTTTTTTTGGTAGTTTACGAATTTTTAATCGTTTATATTTACCTCTTTGATAGGGCGTTCTATTTGTACTTTATTCGAATATATATTTTTACCTTCTGTGTTTTTTATGTATATGTATTCTTTTTATGAGTTTAAGAACCACGGTGATATTTATATGTGATTATTTGTTTGAGATATGGCGTTAAATGACTAAAATTTAACGTTTGTTCTATAAGCAACGTTTCTTTACCTTCGTCTCATTTACATTTGAGCACTTATTTTGAAGTCCTATAAACCCTTTTGTTTCTATATATATATATGTAAAATACCTGTTGTCATTTGGAAAACTTGGGTTTTGTATGGACCTGACCAAGTTATAGATCTATTTCACGGCACATTTAGAGGTATGAGAGATTGTGAGGTCTGAATTAAAATGGCTAGAACGAGATTCGAAACTGTCTCGCAGATTTCGTTATCTTTGTGGAGTTTAACCACATTCTATGTCGCTTACCCTGAAAGGGAATAATAAAGGAAAAGAAAGAACAGACGAAAAGGTCATTAATTGTTTAGAATATTAGCACCTGTCCCGAAACACATCATTGTCTTAATACATTAGAGTGGCTCACATCCTTATAATCTTATTCACCACCACCACCACCACCACCACCACCATTATTATTATTATTATTATTATTATTATTGGTAGTAGGAACTCTTTTTTATTATTTCTATTATTGTTCTTTACGTTGATTTGGTGTTGTTATTGTGGTTGTCATCCCTATTGTTGACGTCCAACTTCAATCATTAATTCATGCGGCAATTTGAACTCGCGTTACGGTGGCCAGTTACGTTGCATCTCGCTTCCTTTCTTGTATCTGCCAATGATCCTTATCTCGAAATGGAAAGTAAATACAGAATAGTGCTTGCGGTGGGTCCTATTATGTATGCATGTATGTATGTACGTATATATACACTTACACGTGCATGTACAAAAATAAATGCACATACACATTTCTTGTAAGATACATACTTACGCACATCTATACACACACACACACATGTATAAATACATGCATATATATATAATATATACATATATGTGTGTGTATATATATGTGTGTATTTATGTGTATTTACTTCTTGTGTTTTTATTTGTTTCAATCATTAGACTGCGGCCATGCTGGTGCACCGTCTTGAAGCATTTTAGTCGAACGGATCGACCCCAGTACTTATGATTTCAAAGCCTTGAATATTGTTGAAGAAATACATCAAGTGACCACCACCACCAACAACAACCTCACCACCACCACCACTACTACCAATGGACTTCATCACCAACACCACCTTATCTCTACCTGTAACGCTGCCACCACCAACAGCAAACCACACCAAATAACATCATAACTAATACCACTTTAATGAACACCATCACCAACAACACTAGTACCACTATTAGAGTCCAAGGATGACAGTTTCAATACACACGCGCCCGCACAGACACCCAGTCACACGCATACACGGAATCATAAGTGCTACTCCATCGGTTACAACGACGACTGTTCCAGATGATACAATCAACGGAACATGAGTCTGCTCATGAAATTAACGTTCAAATGCTTGAGCACTCCGCAGACACATGTACCCTTAACGCAGTTCTCAGGAAGAATGAGTATGATACAGAATGGGACATGGCTAGCCTTTTGAAATACAGGTACAACTGATTTATGCCAGCTGAGTGGACTGGAGTGACCTTGAAGTATAATGCGCCTTGTTCAAGGACGCACCGTGCCGCCGGGTATCGAACTCGCGACCTTACAGTGGTAAGCCGAATACCATAACCACTCCACCACACAATCATGTTTACGCGCTGTCTACGCCACCTTCATTTCTCTACCAATAGCGAACTCTTGCAAAAAGAAAAGAAAAAAAGAAGTCTGGAAGAAACGAACTGTGTAATAAATAATTGACATTTGTGACAGATTCGAATGCTTGTTTGGCTTTTTTGTGTCGTAAAAGATAAGAACCGGAAGTGGGAATCTGCTGGTCAACGATGGCTATTGTTCCATGCCATCTCTTCTCAACAGGTGATACACAAATGGTGAGATCACGTCTTATACACTTATCGATGCGTCTATCTTAAAACAACTGCTGCTGCTGCTACTACTACTACTACTACTACTACTACTACTACTACTACTACTACTACTACTACTACATATTTTACTCTGTTTTCCTCCTATTGGTTTCATTACCTTTCTTTGTTCTCTCTTTTTCTTTTAAATCTATCTATTTATCTGTCTGTCTATCAATCTATCTATCTGTCTGTCTGTTGTCTGCCTGTCTAACTGTCTATATGAGTGCTTCTCTGTGTCCATCTATCTATTTATATATCTATCCATATGTATGTATATACGTTTACATGCATTAAAATATCAGATATTATAAAGTAGCTACTTAGAGTTTCATGTTCTCGCTAGTTTTGTCGACTGTACTCTAGGATTTGAGTACTTTTTCACAATGAAACCTCCAAAGGCAGGCACTACCACATAATATATAGTAATATACCGTCGTGTCGTACATTGGCCATATTTTCCTGTAACTACTATCTCTTGTTCATAGGTGAGATACATCATTTTCTGAGAAACTTTTATGGGGCTGGACGTGTACAGAAAAAAGTTCCTGGTCTTTAAGACCGAGGAAATGTGAGAAACCAAGTATATACATAATCATTGCTTCATGCACATAATCATTGGCTGCTAATCCAGAAATTGGGAAGACAAATAGTAACGATCAATCCAGAAAAATTGCAGACGATATCAAGCCTTAGTTTTGTTTTTCTAAACTTTGTTGCATAGAACCGACAATAGTAAGGGACAAAGAGGTGACTAGCAATCATATAGGTATGCCTAGATATGCCAGACTTTTAAAGTTTCGGAAGATTCCTAAGATGTACCTTGATTTGAAGTGATGGTGCGTGACAAAGTAGCCAAGTACTCTGTGTGTAGGAGAACTTGCTACACGAGAACTTGCTCCTCGGAATAGGAAGAAGGGGGGAATAACAGAAGCCGGCGGACAAAAGAGGAGGTAGCAACAAGAAGCAGCCACGAAGGCTGTTTGTTTGGCACCACAAATCCTAACACCGAAAATAGCCACAGTTGAAAGAGCCGTTGTCAATGCTATCTTTTCATCAGGCCACTGGTTCAAAGGACGGTTCGGGCGGGCAAAAATACACAAAATCGCACACATACATACCTGTGCAATCACATACACTTGCATACAAGCATACACGTACATTCTTACATATAAGTATTTATGTGGAGGCGCAATGATCCAGTGGTTAGGGCACAGGGGAGATTCAGCGTGACACAGTGTGACAAGGCTGGCCTTTTGAAATAAAGGTACAACAGAAACAGGAACAGGAAGAAAGAGTGAGAGAAAGTTGTAGTGAAAGAGTACAGCAGGGTTCACCCAACCCTTCCGGAGCCTCGTGGAGCTTTAGGTGTTTTCGCTCAATAAACACTCACAACGTCCGGTCTGGGAATCGAAACTGCGATCCTAAGACCACGAATCCGCTGCCCTAACCACTGGGCCATTGCGCCTCTACACACGCATAATACATACATACATACATACATACATATATAGGTTCATGTACGTATATGCATGCATACACAACATGCACAGAGAGTGGTTAGGGATGGGGCTTATAAATATTGGATTGTCCGGTGTCGCGACCTCGTAGGTTAACGCATTCGTCCCTTGCTTCCGATCAACGTTCGATATCACAACAACCATTAGTGAAGCTGAAATGTTGTAAAATCTAAGTTTTAAATAAATAATACGGCCTTTAGGTTTTTGAGCATGGACGAACTTTATTATACACGTTGCGAGAGTATATGCAACCATCTCTCTCGCTCTCCCTCTCTCTTTCTGTCTGTCTGTCTGTCTGTCTGTCTGTCTGTCTCTCTCTTTCTCTGTATGTATATGTATATA
>NC_068993.1:60241381-60244328 GCF_001194135.2 Octopus bimaculoides | reverse complement strand
TATATATATATATATATATATATATATATATATATGAGTGCATATATGTGTGTATGTATTTGTGTGTATTACATGTGTATCTATTTGAGTGTGTACACAGGTGGCCAGTGGTTTCTTTCAGCTATTACGGCTAAGACCATACTAGAGTACCATCATGTCTAAATTCAAATGTTGTACTTTATTTCGAAAACCTCTAAGCAAAAAACAAAACAATGAATGAAAAGAAATAATAAAAAAAGGCCGTGATTTCAATAAATACAAATGCTATCTCATGAAGTATTGACGTTCGTACTTTTCCTCATCTTATAACATTAAGAAGTTTCCAATTCCTTCAACCAGGAATCGAAACTAACACCACCTTCGCAAAAGCGAGCCTATTTGCTCTACACTATTTGTGAAATATTGGTTTAAAATTTCAATACAATTCCATCAATTTCAGAAAGCAGGCGAAGTCGATTACATCGTCCCCAGTTGTTAACTGGTACTTATTTTATCGACCCCGAAACAATGAAAGGCAAACTCGACCACAGCCGAATTTTGACTCAGAACTTAAAAAGGGACGAAATACTGGAAAGCATTTTTCCGGTGTGGTGAGATTATGGAAGCCCACCGACTTTTATTGGTCAAGTATCAAAAATACAGAAAAACGATTTGTAACATTGGCGCCGATTGTGCAACGAAAAAAACTCGTTTCGATCCACCCTGCCCCACTTCTTGACTGGCACTTATTCCATCAACCCCAGAATCAAGGAACGCAAAACTGAAGTCGACCTGATAGAAGTAAAAGAAGCTACTGTGATGCCAGTTGTAGTAAATCTCTCCCAAACCTCCATTTTGATCATCGTTCAACTGATTCTTTCGTTCACTATTATAATCATCAAGAAATATATCACCAATGAAAAGTGGTTTGTCTCTTTGTACAGGATAATAGTCTTATGTGTGACTCCTTGGAAGACAGCAGTTGAAAAGAATTCAATGCAGAGAATTCAATGTTGGTTGGCCGTGGTGCCATAGTAATGGTCCCAATCAAGCACATATATAGATATGGCGAAGCTTCAAATCTCTACCCGCATTACGTACGATATCATATTTTAATTGCTGTCCTACCGATTATGCAACCAACCTTCCCAGTAATTTTATTTATCTTTGTATTGAGTGAGGGAGCTTTAAGTAGTCGAGACTTAGTAGCGAAATCTTGCTCAATTCACAAAATAAACTTCGTTATACAAAGGAAGAATTGGATAATATAATCCCAGATACGCTGTGTTTGAGTAGAAGACAGTAAACCCGGTGTACCATTGACCAAAACTCGATCGGTGGGGCTCATGAAAGATAAAGTCATCCTCAGAGGGATTTGAATCGAAAATGTTAAAAAGGGAATAACTGAGGCCTTACCGATTCAGCTATTTCCCTCTCCAATTTAATTAGCAACCAAATATCACTTAAACCAGACATTACCATCTTCTCAAGCGATGGTTACATTAGAATAAAGAAGTCCTTGGATATCATAAAATAATATATAAGCCTGGATTAAGGCATCGATTTGGCAGAAATCGTTCGCACGCCGGGCGAAATGTTTCGCGGTATTTCGTATGTCTTTACGCTTTGAGTTCAAATTCTGCCGAGGGCGACTTTGCTTTTCATCCTTTCGGCGTCGATAAATCAAGTACCAGTTACGTACTGGGGTCGATCTAATCGACTGGCTCCCTCCCCTAAAATTTCGGGCCTTGTGCTTAGAGTAGAAAAGAAATCGTTAGCACGCTTAGCAGAAGAATGCTTAACAGTATTTCGTCCGTCTTTATGTTCCGAGTTCAAATTCCGCCGAGGTCTACTTTTCTTTTCATCCTTTCGGGGTCGATAAAATAAGTACCAGTTAGACACTGAGGTCGCTGTAATAAACTTATTCCCTTCCAAAACTTTAAAGCAATATATGAACCTGGATGGTCCTAGCCGGAATGTCTTCATTTCTTGATTAAGCTCGACCTTGGACTATATAACAACAACAACAACAAATGGTTTAGGTATCGACAAGTTAATTAAACGAACCAAAGCATTTATGAGCCCTGTTAGGTTTCATTAACTTCTGGTCATTGCAAGAAACGAAGCGGTTTATAGTCAACGGAAATGTAAGTTGTACATCATCATCTTGTCTAATCATCCATCATTTTCCAGGCGAAGCAATGTGGTTTTATGCAGCGAAAGAGGAGCAACAGAGCGTAGAACGATCATTGGTCCCCGGCGCTTGTTAATCTTTGATAATCTCTTCCTACCAAATAAGAAGAATAAATACCACGAAAACAATAGAGAGTGTCAAAGGAAAGGAAACACACACACACACACACACACACACACACACACAAAGAAGCAGTCGTATAAACACATTAGACGTGAACACATATACGGGAAAGTATGAATTAATAACAAGATTTTCTCGTATAAAACTAACACGAAACATACAAGCTTATATAATGGGAGTGTAGAAGTGCGTGTAGAAGTGCGTGTTGAAGTAATTGTCTGTGTATAAGCATATATATATACACTAACATATATATATATATAGATATATATATATATAGACAGACATACATACTTGTATTTTATTTTCGAATGTGGAAAGGAAGAACGACATAATTCTTTATAGCTTTCAACCGAGAACTTTTTACTACTTAGGATTTGGTGTGTACAACGAATGCAGATGTTACTTGGTGAGAGGTTTGGTTTAATAATAGATATACAGCACACACACACACACACACACACACACACACACACACACACACACACACACGCATACACTCAGGCACATGTGTGTATGTATTTATGGTTTGTGTAAAAGAGGCTGTATTATCAATATTGACCTCACATCAAAAGAAATTACAATTACACGGAAATATGCCATTAGGAATAAACAAGACAGGCTTCATATGCTGCAACAACAACAACAACA
>NC_068993.1:60239058-60241032 GCF_001194135.2 Octopus bimaculoides | reverse complement strand
TATATATATATATATATATATATATATATATATATATGAAGATTATTTGTGTGTGTGTGTGTTAATCAAACAAAAATGAGCAAAGTGAATAGACTCAATTTCACCCACGGCGTGCATATAAACAACATTGACAAATACAGGTGTACAAAATACCATACAATATACATTTTTTGATTTTTGAAATTATCTATGCCCCACAACTAACATGTGACAATTGCAAAGAGCTACATATATAGGAGACAATCTCGTTTCAAGATTTCTCATAGTTGTCATACCATTAAGGAAAGGGAAACGCTTATTGTATGCAGATAAGAAAGCAGTCGAGGACACGTGTTTCTGTTTGAATAAACGTTACCAGCACGACAGTGGCCCTCAACTACCTGTGCGTTAATTTCCCGAGCAGGCTGTTCCGTTGATCGGATCTACGGGAACCCTCGTCGTCGTAACCGACGGAGTGCCATGATGTATATGTACATATGTATTATATATACTAGGGTAAGTCACAAATGACATGTAATCTTGTTTCTCTAATTTATTAAAACAAAAGCAGGGGTTCAACAATTACATAATCTTCTCCTTGCTGTTCGTGCTTGCTTATTCCATCGGAGAAGAAAGTCTATTTGACTAACTGCTCAGTTATTTATGCACATTTACCTGCACTTTTCCGTCCGCAGCAAATCCAAAGGCTATTTGAACGGTCCAAACAGATGATAATCGGACGAGGTATGGACCGTATGCAGGGTGTTCCAGCTACTCGAAACCTAATTTTTAAATAGCTTCAACGGTGTGGGTGCCTGTATGTAGCGTTTCTCTCGTGTTTCTTTATTGCAGTACAGTTTGTTTTCACAGGGATAAATAGGGATAAATATTACCTTTCTTTCCAGGTAGTGTTCCAGTATAGGTTTTCTTACATCAAAAACAATAATAAAAAAAAAAAGGTTAGCATCACTTTTTCTGCAGAAGGTCGAGTCTTTAATTTCTTTCTCACTGGCGATTCCGGATGTTACCTCTCCGTATTCTACCTTTTGTATCCTGGATCAAAGTCATGGACCCAGGTCTTATTTTCTATGACTATTCCCTCCTAAAAAGGTTTCCTTCCGCGCCTCCCTTGTCACTCATCTCGCCCTGACTTTACAGAAGCGAAGCTTGCGGATCATTTTGTATGACTAATTTGCAGAGAACATGCCACGTCACTGACGGTCGTTTGTTGTTTCGCTAGAAGAATCTCTCGAACATGTTCAATCTTCATGTCGGTAGTCGACGTTGATGGGCAGTGCTTTGTTTCGTCTACGGGCTTCATAATTATCTGGCCATTTAAAAACTTCTCGATCCTATGCGGTAGAACTCTGTCCTAACATTGTTACGGGAAGTTTTCTTATATTGTCGTTGAAAGCTCGAAATATGGAGTAGTTAACAGTCGCCAACTGAGGAAGGGTCAGATTTCTTGTTTGATTTTGCTCCGTACTAGTCTCTCATTATGTATTTACGTATTTTTCACTCGTTGGTGATGTCCTTTACTTGATGTATTTTATATTTATCTATTTATAATCGAACGCCACGTAGCCTTGTCTATAGATGCGGTCAGAGCGACGAAACCGTTCTGCACGCACTCGTACAGTGTGCAACCATTTCCGACCTATTGGCCTATATCGAACGACTGCTATCGCGTGTGGTACGAGTCAGTTTATCAACCGAGTCTATCGTGAATATTGTCGCGCCTCCTTCTCTGAAACGGGAAGGAAGAGCCAGTTTCATCGTACTTGTGGCTATGGCGAAAGAATGTGTATGGTGGACGCGCCTGAAAGGTCTCTAGAAACAAACACTTTCCTCTTTGGTCAATCGAAAAGTAGCGATGAATAAATACAATTAGATGAACTGAGGTAGAATTAAAAGGAATTAAATTCATTATTTTGAATTGCTAGAGATTCAAAGTCAACCGGTGTCATCATTGATGTTCACTGGCTTTAATATATA
>NC_068993.1:60231013-60239005 GCF_001194135.2 Octopus bimaculoides | reverse complement strand
ATAGTTTATACAGTAATCCCTCCACAATCACATGTGTTACGTTCCAAACCCCATCGCGATAGGTGAAAATCCGCGAAGTAGAAGCCGTACTGTACTGTATAATGTTTTTTTAAAAATTATTTTTATAATTTGTATATATTTATTCTATTATAAATGCAGAACAACACTACGGAAGAATCGACGTAAGCTTAAATAAAAAAATAAAATAAGACCGCGATAGGTAAACCGCGATATGACGAGGGAGTACTCTGTACATGTATGAATAAACGAATAAATAGACAAAAGTGAACATATGTAAATATGCCAATATGACAAGAACAATCACTGAAGCCTTGAGTCATAATGAGGTGTCACCTTATGAATATACATAACATACAGCAACGCCCCTCAATCCCCCCTATGTCCCTCCCTCTCTCTCTATCTCTCTCTCTCTCTCTCTCTCTCTCTCTCGCTCTCCCTCTCTCTCTCACACACACACTTTTTTCTTTATCTATTCCTTCCCATCCTTTCATTAGACATAGAGAGGCGGAGGTTGATATGCGCGCATTATCTATGCTTCTTTTTTTTTTCGGATTTATTCTTTGCTCCGTCAATCTCCTCCTTTCCTTCTTGCTCCTCCTCGTTGTCATTTCGATCGTTATCGTACCGTATTGTGTGTTGTAAGGACAATTCCCGATTCTTAATGTAACCGGTCTTTGTAGTCACCCCTTTCATCTAACACCCCTGTGGAAAATAAAAACAATTTTTATAAGTTCTCTGCTCGAATCTCGCCACGTTCGACACTACCTTCTATCCACCCAAGGATCGATAATATAAAATACCATTCCAGTTCGGTGATCGATGATGTTTTTTTTTTGTTTTGTTTTGTTATTCATTCGATTTTCCACGCAAACAATTACACTTTATATCTATCTTCGCAACTGTACCCTTCATTCCTCATCCTGGAGGCTAATAAAAGTAATTATCATCTTCATTATTATGACCATAATCACAATTATTATTATTATTATTATTATTATTATTATTATTATTATTATTATTATTATTGTTATTATTATTTTTATTGTTATTCCTTGGTAACACAGTGTAGGTAAAAATGCAGCGGAGACTTTAGTCAAGTCACAACAAGGACCTCAGACAGATAATACTGTGCCCAATAAGGCCGCTTTATTATTATTATTATTATTATTATTATTATTATTATTATTATTATTATTATTATTACTATCTGTTGTTACCAAACTATGCTGATGGTGCTTCATATGAACTCCGCAGTAACTCCTACCTCGCTTACAGGACATACCGTTGTCATTCTGCGCATGTGTCGGCTGTTTGCCTTTCAGTATACATTGTTTTTATAATCATCAAAATTCGTTGTTGTTGTTGTTGTTGTTATCAGTGTTATTGTTATAATCATTGCTTTGTATGATCATTTCTTTCTAACCTCTCCTCCTCCTCCTCCTCCTCCTCCTCCTCCTTCTCATTATTTCATCATCATCGTCAATGTCGTTGTCGTCGTCCCAACCACCGCCATCCTCCTTATCATCATCATCATCATCATCATCATCATCATCATCATCATCATCGCCTTCTGCATTCTCCTCTCCCTTTTCTTCTCTTTTCCAATCTGCCTACCCACCCCCTTCATCATAGCTCATTATCCATACATTTCAACATGTTTCTCATTATCCTGAAGGCTTTAATGAGAAAGGCCAATGGAAATCCAATTAATCCATGAAACAATTAACGAAGGACGCCGATTAATTTGTTTACTGCCCTTCCTCCTCTTCCTCTTCTCCCTCATCCACACACGCCTCTTCATTTTTTCCTTTCTTTAGAAAACCCTGGGTCTGTGTGCATGCATGTATACGTGCATGCATGCAGGCGTTTCTATATATTCACTTGTGACCATCTGTGTGTTTATGCGTGTGTTGCATTTGTTTGTGTGTCTGCTTTGTGGCTTTTTATGTGTGTTTTATTTAACGAGACAAAAGTCCAATGGAAACAAATGCTGTAATAAATATCATATCAATGTCGTATTTAAGGTGAAAACGAAATGGCAGAATCGTTTGCAGGCTGCACAAAATACTTATCAGTGTTTCGTACGTCTTTATGCTCTGCGTTCAATTTCCGCCGGGGTCGACTTTGGGGTCAATGCAATCGACTAGACCACAAATTTCAGTCCTTGTGCCTCTTGTAGAATAGATATTAATAAAGTATTTATAGTTTAATAGAAGTGACGTGGGAGGACTCATGGCGACAGCAGTGAATAGAGTTCAGTTAAACTGAATCGAGCCGAGCAGACTGAGCCGAGTGAAATTGTGTAAAGAAAAACAGAGCAAACTAAACTAAGCACGATAAACCGAACAGACTGGGAAGAGAAAAGAAGTTGAGTTGAGCATACTGAGTCAGATCAGATCAGATCAAACCAGACCGGATCGGATCGGATCGGATCGGACCGGACTGGACCGGAAATCTTCAAACTCGTCTCATACATCGTACCAACCTTTTGCCCTCAAACCACGATCCAAAATCTTGGCCAATAGTATTAAATAACTTTCATGCTGAGAAAAATCTCTTATTATTCGGACAGCTGGTCCGCCTCAATCAGATCAGATCCCACTGCCCTAACCACTTGGCCACTGCGCCTCCATACACGCTTGTATAATATATATACACTAGCACATATACACACGCAGATATATATTCACATACATAATGCACATGCACACATAAAATAGTTATGATTTTGTGATTGCTTACCTTGAGTGTTACTAGAGGATCACCTCATAGGGGGGGGCGTCATGAAACTAATTATATATTAAAAGATAATTAGTAAAGGAAACGAGTCTTCCTCCCTATCTATTAAAACCACATCCACTGTCACGTAACACCACTCCAAGCACACCTACATCGCCTCCCAAATCTTCAAACCCGTCTTATACACCGTACCAACCTTTTGTCCTCACACCACGATCCAAAATCTTGGCCAAGAATATTAAATAATTTTCATGCTGAGAAAAATCTCTTATTATTCGGACAGCTGGTCCGCCTCAATAAAGCTACGTGTGTAAGTAAATATCAATACCTATATATATATATTACATATTATAGCTAAAGATCGAAAGTTTCGCACACATTAATACACACACCGATGTATTAACATACGAACATATATATATATATATATATATATACTCGTATCTCTGTATACGTGTCTATGTTTAATCGTATAGGTGAATATCTACATACATACAACATATGATTATATACGCAGGCATATTTGTACAAATCAATAAGTATATATTATATATTTCTCATTCTTTATTTATCTTTCTTTGCTTATATATGTATGTGTATGTAAACGAACGTATATTTGCGTATATACACACATATATACGTATATAATTTATGCACACAGACACAATATATATATTGTATGAATAAATGTATGTATATTAACATCTCTCAAGTATATAATAATGGAAAAGCCAATACGTAAAGGAAAGACGGGAAAAATAAAACGAACTTAAACACATTCTCTCCCTCATCAGTTGTCGATGAATAGCATCACAATTTCGTCACCGTCTGCCAAAATCATTTTGATGAGTAAATCCTGAAATCTCGAGGCTTCGGTTGACGAACAGTACTATCAAACCAAATTCTACAGATTTCTTCTGTAAGAGTAGTGAAAGTATGTAGAACCTTTCTACAATTAAGTAAATGCTCCTATATACATTTTATCTTTCATCTTTTACTTGTTTCAGACATTAGACTGCGGCCATGCTGGGGCACCACGTTGAAGAAATTTTGTCGGATGAATGGACCTCAGTACTTCTTTAAGCCTGGTACATGTTCTGTCTGTCTCTTTTGCTGAATCAGCGAGTTACGGGGACGTAAACACCAATATCTGTTACCAAGCGCTAGTGGGGGACGAACACCCTTCTCTCTCTCTCTCTCTCTCTCTCTCTCTCTCTCTCTCTCTCTCTCTCTCTCTCTCTCTCTGTATACACACACACACACGACGAGCTTCCTTCAGTTTCCGTCTACCAAATCAATACACAAAGCATTGATCAGTCTGGGGCTAGAGCGTAAGACACCTACCCAAGAAGGTACCACGTAGTGGAACCGAACCCGAACCTATGTAATTAGAAAGCCAAAAAAAAAAAAAAAATGCCACACAACCACGCCTGCCTCTATACAGTCTCCGAAGAAGTTCAATGATAGAATGTTGAGTAAGAATTAGATACACTCAACTCCTTTATGGAATTGATTCAATGATTCAAAAATAACAACACAGTTTCTCACGCATACACTAACATCCACACACACACGTGCGTGTGGGTATGAGTTAACGATAAATATATTTATAAAAAATAAGAGAAACGCAATAAAATGAATAAAGCAAAACGGAGACAAAACAATGAGACAGAACGGAAAGACAGACAGGTAGACTTCTTTAGAATGAAACGTAACCCGCAAAACCGCTCTTGGTTTACAAGCTGCTTCTACGGTTCACATATGTCAGGTAAAAGAGAGAGAGAGTACAATATGATCGGTACCACATGTCAGCTTGTGTCCTGTTATCTAATCTTACCTGATACTTCTCACTCGCACCCTCTCCCATCGCCTCTTTCTATTCACTCGTCTTATCTCAATTATCTCGTGTTCAGCCATCTCCCATCTCCCTTCTCTTTTCTTTCTACTCCTCCTACGTCTCTTATCTACAGCTTCATCTAGAGTTATCTCTCGACCACTATATTACACACACATTCACGTGCGTATGTATGCCTCTGTATATGGGTGTGTGTGTGTAATGTTGTGAGTGACGAGATAGTGCGTACTGTAATTACACACACAAAAGGCAACCCTGAATGCATCCATAAAAAAACTTGACTGATTGGCATAAAATCACAAACTAACTCGATCTTCAAACCTCAGAGACGTTTAGGATAGGAAACAAAACAAAAAAAAAACCATACATTAAAATACGACTCTTGAATCTGTACAAGCTTATTCTTTATTTCCTTCACAGGAACAGCTATATATCAGAGGAGATGGCACGAAACTAGCCAGCTCCGAGGAGCAGAAGACCAGAGTAGGAGCGATAGAGAGAGAGAACAGCTATATATCAGAGGAAGACGAAAATTGCCCTTAAAACATGGTTAGAGCTTACTATTGAAATAAGCGTAATTGTGAAGGAAATAAAAAATAAACTTGCATAGATTCAGGAGTAGTATTTTAATGTTTTCTTGTTTCCAATCCTAAAATGATAAAAATAGCACAGCATAAATAAAGCTCCAGTCTTATAGGAAATAATGCGCTTGGGGCTGTTGAGAGGAAAGATCGTAGAGAGAATATATATATATAAGTAAGGGGTGACGTAGAAAGTTTTGAGTGTTCGATTTCTCTAGAAGAGGTTGCTGTTTACAAAACTTTAAAAATAATTTTAACGCAAATTTAATTAGTGAACTAGTAACTTCATTTGAGTGTTATTTGTCTGAAATCGTTACTTCAAACTGTCATTGTTCACATAATTAATGATATGCTTTAAAATATTCATTGAAATATTTAATTAATTGATGGTCATTTCAGAAGGTTAATGTCAAGAGAATTAATCGTATTCGCCAAAATATTAAAAAATATATATATATGTACATATTTATGTGTTGTTTGACAAATATCGAGTATCACAGGTTGAACGGCCAAAGATTTATTACAGTTTCATCCGACTTTGTTCTGAATTCATATGCTACCATAGCCGATCTTTCTCTTTCATCCTTTCGGTGTCGATGGAATAGGTACCAGTTGAATACTGGGGTCGATATAATCGACTTACCCCATTCTGAAATTCTAGGCCTTGTGTCAAAAATCTGAAACATATATTGTAAGGAATACAGAATCTTAAAAATGGTTTTGTACAAAGTAAACGCTGTGACACGCAGACACAGACACAGACAGACACACACACACACACACACACACACACACTGAGAGAGAGAGAGAGAGAGAGAGAGAGAGAGAGGAATAGTAATAAAATAAAATTACATAGATACATACCTGGGTGTATGCATATATGCACTTAAATACACGTGCATCTATCAATCGGTGTGTGTGTATCCATATACGCACATATACACACATAATGTACTTCATTCAAATATTTTTTTTTACCTTATCAATTATAGTACAGGTGCAAATTGTTTATTGATTTTTGTGTGAGCTCCAACTATATATACGGCAGTATGTGTATGTATGTATGTATACTTGAGATACTGTAAGCGGATTTATAAAGTGGTGTTTACACTGTGTATATGCATGCGCAGGGTCGTAGACACGATCAACAGAAATGTAAATAAGATGAATTAAAATGCTAGCATTTAGTAGTAGTAATAGTAATAGTAGTAGTAGTAGTGTTTGTGTATACATTTACATTTACTCCTTATGTTTAGTTGTGTTGTTTGCGTGGATACGTGTGCTCGCGCACGCTCGGGATAGTGTTTATTCGTGGCAACCAAATGTATTCTACAAAACGAAAACTCGATTTGATGAATCTGTTGTAAGAGTGTAGCAATTTTTTATTCTTTCGAGATAGAACTTGTTTCTGTGTCTAACTTTAGAAACCACTTCTTTCCTGTCGTTTGAGGTCTCATGGCGCCGTGGGATCTACTTCCGCCACACACAAACACACCCACACACTGGTTACATTCGTGCCCTCTTTCTGGCGTAAGGGGTTTCAGTGACCTTTACATATCGAAATCAACACCTGTCCATTAATATATGATTTATTTCTACCCGGCAGGTTGCATTTTCTTGGTTCCGCTGTAGAAGTTTCCTCTAAATAGAACTCGTTTAGATGCCTGCATTTAGACATTGCTGTTTCATGGAGATGTGTGAATATATGAGCTATTTAAGCCACACATGCTTTATTCTGTTGTTTTTCCGCTGTGGGAGATTGCTGTTACCGTTCTTCTGCACTCACCACATCTCGACCAAAACATTTAATACAATTTTGTTATAACGGAAGCAATTGTTCTGTTCTAAATAAAGGCTTCTGTCTTTTAGTCGAAACCAGTGTTTCTCAACCGCGGTCCATATAAGACCTTGTTCTAAAATGTACGTGCAATAAATTGCTTACATTTCTGCAATCCACAAAATATTTAAGCAAAGTTTTTTTTATGCAAAATAGGCGCAGGAGTGGCTGTGTGGTAAGAAGCTTGCTTCCCAACCACATGGTTCTATTTTCAGCTCCACTGCGTGGTACCTTGGGCAAGTGTCTTCTACTATAGCCTCTGGTCAGCTAAAGCATTGTGAGTGGATTTGGTAGACGGAAACTGAAAGAAGCCCATCGTGTGTGCGTGTGTGTGTGTGTGTGTGTGTGTGTATTTAAGTGTGTTGGTCTTTGTGTCTTAGTTAGTCCTCAAAACCATCACTTGACAACCGATGCTGGTGTGTTTACGTCCCCGTAAATTAGGGGTTCGGGAAAAGAGACAGATAAAATAAATACTAGGCTTACAAAGAATAAGTCATGGGGTCGATTTGTTCGACTAAAACCTTTGAAGGTGGTGCTCCAGCATGGCCGCAGCCAAATGAGTGAAACAAGTAAAAGAATAATTCCTGAATGACTTCGAGGTTCCTGCCAAGGAAAACAAGAATCAAAGGGGATTCACCAGCAAAAAATGGTTGAATGCCATTGGTCTAAACAGTAATCCGTAAGGTTCCTCAGAGGTAATTTTCAATTATTGGGGAATTGCTTGGGATTATGCTCGAATAGAATCGAGCGTTTTCTATTCATGAGAAAAAGCCACCTTAGAAATGTATTGGTCACATCTCTCGAAGATCGCAGCCAATGCTTTCCTGTAACGTATTTCGTAATCTTGATATTTCTTTATTGTCTACAAGGGGCTAAACATAGGGGGGGGGGGCAAACGAGGACAGACAAAGGGATTAAGTCAATTACATCGACACCAGTGCGTAACTGGTACTGATTTA
>NC_068993.1:60226671-60230648 GCF_001194135.2 Octopus bimaculoides | reverse complement strand
CTCTCATATACACAATCACACATGGATACACTTGATGTATATAAACTTACCATCTCTCTTTTGCTTTCTTACATAATTTTCTCTTTACAAGTGATCGGTAGTTCGCTTCCTGCTGAGTCAAATTTACTGGATACCATTTTTTTTCCTCCGTCACACTCCACTGCTTCTTTGACCTTGAGATCGCTCGGTTAAAAGCATGTTCATTGTCCTTCACGTCAGGAAAACCTTCGATCATGTTTGTTACAGGAAGCTTTTAACTGTGATAATTGTTCAAATGAATGTACCGCTGGCCCGTATTCATCCGAGTCGGAGACTTGTTCGGGCATCATATTTTCAGATTACTTTCTTCAGACCTTCGTTTAATTTAACTATTTTGTATCTTTGAACTATGTTAACTCCTCTAGATACCACGTTCCATATTTTAACTCTTTGAATGCGGAAAGGCGATATATCGCCCTAAATTTTATCATCGTTAATTACAATTTTACCCTACAGTATGAAAAAAAAACCCTCCTTATGCTACGAGAAGTGGAAATTCTCCCAGTAACATATCTTTTAACAGACAACTTTAAAGCCGAAAAGGGCTTTTGTGCGTTCCCAGAGAATATTACCCTCATGGGCGCTAGTGTTGGTATATTCGTGAAAAAGTCACTCACCGAAATAAATGAATCTATTGTTTAGGAAAATACTATTTGTTTAAGGGTTATACTGGATAAATTGCGAAAATAATTCTAACAGTTCAAATACTAAGAAATAAGCATACCAAATAATTTAGGGAAATGAATGGGTTATTTCCCTTGGCTATATATAAGGATCTCTTCCAGGGGCCCTATCATCGATTTTTTTTCAACAATCTGAATATGTCATGAAGTTTCCAAACATGAATTCTGCTCACGTGTCAAGTTTCATGAAAATCGATAAAGCGATGTAGGAGGAGTTAGCTAACAACTCCACAAACACACCCACAGACAGAATTTCCCACATATGTAGTATATATATATATATATATATATATATATATATATATATATACACACACACACACACACACGAAGAGGTACGCAAAAATAACTAGGAGCGTTCTCTATTAGACAAGCCCGTTGTAGTTCAGTCTTCTGCCGCTAGAAGCTACTTGATACGATCCTCAGGTACCAGTCTGCCGACCGGCGTCATTGGATGAAGTCTTACTGCTACGTGATGCTTCTCTCCCGTTCGTCGATTTTTGCGATAGCTGAAAAGAAGGAACAGCGTGCTTCTGTGAAATTCTGTTTTCTGCTGGGGAAAACGACGGCCGAAACGGTTGTCATGCCTCAAACAGCTTACACGGACGCTGCCATGAGCAAAACACAAGTTTATGAGTGGTTTTTACGCTTTAGGAATGGTCACTTGTCGCTTGAAGACCATCCTTGTTCTCTGTCCGCTATTGTGCCGGACGAAATGGCATTCGATATTTCGTTCCGGCTGTACGCGTATCATATTCAATTCCACGAGACTATATTTGCCTTCAATTCCCTTACGTGGTTGATAAAATATATATAAAGCATTCAACTCCTGTCATTTTATATGCTAGGGTACGATGGAAGTTTTAAATGTGACATTGTTTTCGTTTTCTACATTCCAGCGGTGGAGCATTGTATGGTTATTGGAAACCAGCTCCTTTCTTGGAGGAAGAAATTAAATAATTAAAAACAGAAGAGATCACACACACACACACATATATATATATATACATACATTACATACACATGCAAGTATATGTGTGTGTGTGTTTGCATATGTATTTATGTGTGTGCGCTTGTGTACGTGTATGTTGTTCAATATTCCGAATAAATCTTCTGTTGGTCCAGATTCAACAATTAGCGAACCTGTTGAAATACGTTACACAGCAGAGAACATATTAATTTTATATAAGAAAGTATTTCTAACCTTATTGAATGATATAAATATATAATTGCTTGACGGAATGAAGAAGCGCGGGCCTTAGGCACACACAGCTGGGGAGGACCCGGCAACATTGAGACTAATTATTTGTGTGATCTGTCTAAGTGTTTCAATGTTGAATATGTTTTAGAGCAGGGGTCTCCAAAGTGGTTGATATCGACACCTGGGGGTCGATGGGACTATTCAAGGGGTCGATAAATGCACATCTCCTTAATTATTATTTATTTTCTTGTACATTCCCGAGGGTCGATGAAGGGTCAAGGATTCCATGGAGGGGTCGATGGTCTAAAAAGTTTGGGGACACCTGTTTTAGAGAAATGAAAAGAAACACGCTTTTAGAATTAATTTACTCCAACGAATTTTATGTGTTATGTAATTTTCTTTCTATGTCCATACATTTACACTTACATACATGTGTGTGCGTGGATGATGGTTGAAAGAAAATACTTTCCTTTGCAACCTTGGTACCAAATAGGCGGCCGGTTAAATGTTACTCTACATTAAAAAGATCTACCCGTATTGTAGCACTCCGTCGGTTACGACGAGGAGGGTTCCAGTTGATCCAATCAACAGAACAGTCCGCTCGTGAAATTAACGTGCGAGTGGCTGAGCGCTCCTCAGACACGTGTCCCCTTAACGTAGTTCTCGAGGAGATTCAGCGTGACACAGTGTGACAAGGCTGGCCCTTTGAAATACAGGTACAACAGAAACAAGAAGAAAGAGTGGGAGAAAGTTGTGAAAGAGAACAGCAGAGTTCGCCACTACCCCCTGCCGTAGCCTCGTGGAGCTTTAGGTGTTTTCGCCCAATAAACACGTACAACGCCTGGTCTGGGAATCGAAACGGTGATCCTACGACCGCATCTTCATATCTTTAAGAACTCCAGGGTCGCTTCTGTCCAATCTGTATAGTTCTCTCTCTTCTGCTCTTGGATAACCAATCACAATCTTCATAATGTGATTCTACAGCCTTGATTCAAAGACTTACGGCACTTCCATTTCATATTAACACCCTATTTAGGTTTCTGAAGATCTACATTTTATATAAACTGTTTAGGCTTAGTTGAGTATTCATGGCTCCATGTCTTTGTATGTATGTAAGTATGCTGTCAGGCATGTATGCGTGTATGTACATACGCGTAGCTGTATGTACATACGCGTAGCTGTATGTACATACGCGTGGCATATATGCATACGCGTGGCTGTGTGCATATATGCATACTGGCGTATGTAAGTTTGTGTGTGTTTACATTAGTCATATCTTTAGAGTAAGGAGGTAATCGTTTCTAAATGTCCCATACCCGCTTCCAGCAAACTCCATCTTTGGTTCCATAGGCAGAGAAGAGGAAATTCTTAACATTACACAGTGTTACTTGCTGCTGAATTCCTCACCTCTTTCCCTCTCTTAGAATCTATTCAACACATACACTGAGTCATGAGGATTGCATTAAAGAGACACAAGTGTTTTTTTCTGTGGAACACTCGGCTACAAACACACTAATTCAACGACTCGCATGTCCAAAAAATCGAAGCATTGAATAATCATCGTCGAAACGGATGGAGAACCAACGCAAATATACATATATGCGCCTTTTTTACGCATGCGTGTGCATGTATGCATGTATAAATGCATATGTATATTTCTACGTATACACACACATGCACACACACATAGATAGGTACAAACGTCAGTGCATATATACAAACACACACACACAGACACACACACACGTGTGTGTTTGTAAAGTAATACAAACATTTACACTTTCCGAAATTTCCAGTCATTTCTTCCATACACCACCACCACCACCATCACCATCACCATCGTCACCACCGCTGCCGGCACCACCACCACCACCGGCACCAGTCACCATCACCACTACCACTGTCACCACCACCCCCACTGTCACCACTATCACCACTGTCACCGCCTCCGCCGCCACTACCGACACCTCCACCACCACCACTAGTATCGCTTCACATTTTCCAATCCAACAATAACCTCTCTGTCCCGCCACCCATCCTTTATCAATTCAACA
>NC_068993.1:60222773-60226466 GCF_001194135.2 Octopus bimaculoides | reverse complement strand
ATATATATATCCATGTCTACACACATACACACATCAGAACTAAAACAAAACAAACAACACTTACCATGTAGCACAACAGCTTCATTAAAAAAGAAAAAAAAAGAAGTTAAATAGCAAAATAAAGGAGTTAGAAAATGAAATCGAAGGGGGTGGAGAGAAGCAAATGGAGGACAATAGAACAAGGTTGAAAATGTGATAAATGTAATTCCCGAAATTAAATATTTAGACGCCATAATTACGAAACATATTGTAACATGACGATATAATTGTGACGTGGGTGAGCTTCTATTTAATACTCTAATAATATTATGTAGTTTGATATGATATTGATTTCTCAGCGTTCGGCCCAAGGCCGCAGTTTTCTAATGAAGTGTTTGTATGTGTGGTTGGAGGTGGGGTGAGTGTTACGGGTGTCCAAACCTAATGAAACGGATCCCTTCATAATAATCATCAACCAGGAGATGGTTGATTCTTGTTTTATTGTCATCCTTACAAAGATGAAAGGTAAATGCGTTTTGGCCTGTCCCCACCCAAACTCCTACACACACACATGCAAGCACCGACCAGGCGGATATTTTAGCCGTGGCCATACAAAATCCAGTATGTTAGCGCCTTGGACGATATGGGTCAAAGGCGTTCTATCCGTGACTGTATTGACTGTTAGTCTGAACCCTCGATTCGACCTTCGATTGCATTATCCATTGTGTCCTTTATTAAAAAGCTAGCTTGTATTTGCGATTTGCCTACATCATTTGCCTACAGAACCCTTTGATTCAATCGTATAAAAGAATTGTTAAAATATTTTGAGCATTGTAGAAGATAAATTTAAACAACAAAACTAAGTATGGACCCTCAACAGTCATGTGGACCCCAATTAAAAACTACTGAACTTAGAGGGTCCTTCAGCGATCCATGAAAGGTTAAATTGTCATGTATGGCAGGTTTTGAAATCTGTGGATGTGTCGTAAAGCCGTATCTTAACATCCCAGAAGACAGGCTGCTTCGAGATATCATATGCTTCGAGATATCATATTTGTTGTGATATCACACAATGTTAATAATGCGTGTGTACGGATGCATGTTTATAGCGTATATATAAGTTTATATATATATATATATATATATATGTATATATATATATATATATATGTTTATATATGCATGTTTATATCGTACATATGCTTGTTTCAGTCATTAGACTGTGGCCATGCTGGGGCGCCACCCGGAACAGTTTTTAGTCGAATAAATCGACCTTAGTATTTATTTTTTAAACCTGGTACTTTTTCTATTGATCTCTTTGCCGAACCGTTAAGTTGCTGGGACGTAAACACACCAACAGCGGTCGTCAAGCAGTGGTGGGGGACAAACACAATCACATACACACACACACACACATACGCACGCACGCACGCACGCACGCACAGACACTCATACGTACGTACATACATACATACATACATACATACATATAGTTCTTCATAATCGTTTACACGCAGGACGAAATGCTTAGCAGTATTTCGCCCTTCGCTACGTTCTGAGTTCAAATTCCGCTGAGGTCGACTTTGCCTTTCATCCTTTCGGGATCGATAAAATAAGTACCAGTTGAACATTGGGTCGATGTAATCGACTCATCTCCACCTCCCCACAAGCTTCTCCTGTGGCAAAAATTTGAAATATTATTGATACGTATGTTTGTGTGTGTTGGTGTGGCTGTGTAGTAAGAAACCTCCTGTGAAATTTTAATTGTTAAAATGTTTAAATGAACTGTTTTCGAGGGGTTATCGGTCGGCGGGCGCCGATACCCCTCTCATTTTTACTCATTTTCGTTATCATTTCATCTCATTAATGTATTTGTCTAGCCAGCAGCTTCTTCTTAATCTTTGTACGGCCATTATGGCCAATGTCATGAAATAAAGAAGCTTCCTTCCCAGTCACATGGTTCTGGGTTCAGTCCCATTGCGTGTCACCTTGTGCAAGTATCTTCTACTATAGTCCTGTGCTGAGCTAATCCCTGCGAGTGGGTTTGGTAGATGGAAACTAAAAGAAGCCCGTCGTTTGTGTGTGTGTGTGTGTCTCTTTGTGTCTGTGTAACGACCTGTGTGGGTGTTTTTACGTCCCTGTAACTTTGTGGTTCGGCCAAAGCGGCCGATAGAATATGTACCAGCCTTTACAAAAATGTGTTGGGCGTCGATTCATTCGTCTAAACATTCTTGAAGGTGGTGCCCCAGCATGGCCGCAGTATAATGACTGAAACAAGATTAAAGGTAAAAGAGTAACAATCATCATCATCATCATCATCTAACATACTTTAACAGCAAGAACATCATCAAAACAATAACAGTGCAAATAGCAACAAAAAAAGCGATTGCATCATCATCATCAGCAGCAGCAATAATACAAACAAAAACAATAAAACACAAACAACAACAGCAGCTGCAGCATCAACTACAACAATATTAGCAACAATAACGACAAGTAAAGCAACATCACAAACAATATGAAAAAACTCATAACTCCCATAACATTTTTCTATTGTTACAATAGCACAATAATAACAACATCATTAAAATAAGATGGCGGCAACAATAGAATGATGTGGTCCCAGACACGTTTTGCATGAATAAAATAGGGGATGGCCAGGGATGGGTTGCCTTCAATAATAAATCTGATCAGCTGCTAGATACAGCAGTCAGACGTCCTTCTAATCACATCTTAGAGTTTTAGAAAATAAAGGACCCTTTCGGTAATGCAGTCTAAGATGGTCACGTTGGGAACGGCATTGATCAGATGCCTGCCGTATCGGAGCTGACCTGGGGTTAAGCAATTATATTAATCAGAATATTGTCAATACACAACATGAACGACATGAGTAGCAGCAACAAGGGAAACGACATTAATAATAATAATAATAATAATAATGATTTCAAATTTTGGCACAAGGCCAGCAATTTTGAGGTATAAAGTCGATTACATCGACCCTAGACTTCAACTGGTACTTCTTTTATAGACATCGAATGTCAGAATTTGAACTCAGAACGTAAAGACCCGGACGAAATATATTGCTAAGCTCGTCACTTTCACAACAGCAACAACAACAACAAGTGTGTTTAAAAGAAACAACGAAGGGGTTCAACACGTGGCCACACGACATCCTAGAAATAGCTACCAGTCCTCCCTCAAATCACAAACTACCTTAAGTAAAGAAGACGTTAGATAAGCTGTCCTAAAACTACCTTTACATCGGACTCAGTGTGGATGGTTACGGCTGGAATAGCTGTCATCTTAGGTATACTCAATCAGTGGCAAATGATAATAGAAACATACAACTAATAATAACAATAACACGACAGCAGCAGCAGCAGCAACAGCAACAGCAACAGCTGCACAAACAATAATAATAATAATAATAACGGCCGCGACAGCCGCAGCAGCAGTTGTGAACGAGTGTGTTGTGTCTATGTGAGGTGTTAATTTACCTTGGTGGGAAGGTAATATTCTTATCATACATTCAACCTAACCCGTGTGTACACACACACACGTACACACGCATCTATATATGTGTATACATACAGACATACATTCATATAAGTGTATGCGTGTTTGTGTGCGTGTGTGATTGTTTAGACTATGTGTGTGCCTGTGTTTGTGCCTCTCTCTCTCTCTCTCTCTCTCTCTCTCTCTCTCTCTCTCTCT
>NC_068993.1:60220626-60222371 GCF_001194135.2 Octopus bimaculoides | reverse complement strand
TTATATATATATATATACATATATATATATATATATATATATACACACATATACATATATATTGTGTGTGTGTGCGTGTATGGACATTCATGAATGTATGCACATGTGTGCTGCATGTGTACGTGTGTACATCACGATTCAGCGAAGGATAACTTTATTAATGACAAACTGACACACAGGTGCACGCACGCATACACGCGCGCACGCACACACAGACAGACACACACACACACACACACAAATGCACTCCCAAATACACAGAAAGTAACAGACTGACTGACTGACACACAGACAGACAATCGAAAAGCATGTCATCGTACGGCCTGTATTCACATCAGGTGAGTAATTTTTTAATCATATCCAACTTATATATTTATATATACATGCCGATGAGTATGTAGGTGTGGTGTGATTGTTTTTTTGGGTTTTTTTTGTGTGTAGGAGTGCTTCTAAGTGTATGTGTACGTGCATGACCGGGTGTATGTGTGTGTGTGTTATAAAAGTTGAAGATTTATGAACCAAAACTTACCCCTCTTAACGTGGTGCCTAATCAACTGAGAGCATAATGCCCACCCCTGTTCGACAGGGTGCTTCCCCCTTGTAGAAATAACTCAGTTAGCACTGGTACTCATTTTCACTGGAGTACCCGTAATCTGAGAGGGACGAAGTACCTTGGTCAAAGGCAAAACGTACCGCCTAGTCCCAGAATGGAAACCACGACCTAACGATCTTGCATCTGTGAATATATGCACACATAAATACACATATACGCATTTGTGTGTATGATGGCAAAGTTGTTAGCATGCATGTATACCGTATACACCCGTATAAATATTCATAAACATCTTTCTCACACAAACTAAACCACCGACAATGGCGGTCACGATGTTGAAAAGTTGGCAATTTTAGCGATTATTTATATAACATGCACAGCAATACACATGTAAATGTTTATATATACAATATATATGTACAAACATAAACACAAACGCACGTATTCATATCTAAATGTACATATAGATAGATAGGTATATAGTATATATTCGCATGCACACACGTTATGTCACAATAATTACGGATGCATGCATATATGCATGTATATACAATATACATACATACTGTCTTCATCTTTTGTTTTTCTGTAAATTTCAACATTATATATATATATATATATATGTATGTATGTATAATTCATACATATATACACATAAAAATATAAGGGCACACACATACACACACACACACACACATACACACACACACACACATGTATATGTTTGTGTGTCTGTATTTGTCCCCCACTATCGCTTGACAACCGATGATGGTGTGTGTACGTTCCCGTAATCTAGCGGTTCGGCAAAAAACCCCGATAGAGTAAGTACTAGGCTTACAAAGAATGAGTGTTAAGGGGCGATTCGTTCGACTAATGGCGGTGTCGCAGCATGGCCACAGTCAAATAACTGAAACAAAAGAATAGAAGAATATACATATGTCATTAATTCATATATATATATATATACATATATATGTGTGTCTGTGTGTGTGTGTGTGTCTGTGTGTGTGTGTGTGTGTGTGTATAGTCTTATCCACTCCATTCCATGTCTCTTGTATTCTTATTCGCATACTCGGCAACCCTAGTGGCCTACTGTGAAATATAAAACGAACTTTTTAGTTTATCGTACATCGATGCGAAAAAATGCGCAACCTCCCGTCTCAGTAAACCACCCTTGTGTGTGTGTGTATAT
>NC_068993.1:60217218-60218233 GCF_001194135.2 Octopus bimaculoides | reverse complement strand
TGATAAAAAGATATCCAGACTGGTAAATCCGATGCGGATCATCTTCGTTTTGACGAATAAGAATAAGAAATAATGGGGCTTGAGAGCAATGTCCAGACGGGGAAGTTTGAACGAACAAGGAAAACAGATTCTTTTCTGTTTCTTTAGTTAAAGTGAGACACACGAGGGACAGGGAGATAGAAAAGGATGTGTTGACGGGGTTAGGCCTGGATTGCAACCAGATGATTAGAGCAGAGGATGAAGTAGTAGCAGTAAGAAAGGTAAAATAGAGGACACGTCTTGGATTATTGTTACTGTAGTGAGGAAATCTTGAAAAACCGAAACCCGAAACTTGAAAAACCGAAACCCGAAACCCGAAACTTCAAAACATGTGAAGTTAGCTTAATTAAATATGTGATTAAATATGTGATTAAATATGTGATTGAAAGATTTATTCATGTTATATCTCGAAAATCGATCACTCATGAACTTTCTAAAGCCACATTAAACTTGTGTTAGTGAGACTCAATCTCGATTCTCGATCGAAACCATTACACTTCATTTAACACCCGATATGCTCTATTTCAGGATTTAAAGTGTGGATTCCCTCGTGGAATGCTGATTAATAAATTGCTACTGTTGTCTCCCTTTTCCTGTTCTTCTGGTTACTCTAAGTCTTTTCCACTTTGACTAAACAAAGATTTCTCTACAGCCGACATCGATTAGGAATAATCATGTCTGGTATTATTTCTCTTTGCAATCCAAGAAAAGATTCTTTTATTTTGTACTTTTCTGTTTCAAAGCTTGATCACAATCGTTGTTCCCCATGGGGCTATAAATTATATCAGGACTATCTTCTTTCTCTTCTCAGACCACAAAACTTCTTTCTCCTTCACGGTTGTCTAATGAGAACTGTAGCCCCCCCCCCCAATGATTTCCTTCATATCCTCTAACTTTTTCATTTGTAGAAAGTTGCTTGCTCTTTAGTCGAGCAAATCGATCTCAGGACTTATTCTTTGTAAGCTTAGTACCTTAG
>NC_068993.1:60212100-60216449 GCF_001194135.2 Octopus bimaculoides | reverse complement strand
AAAAAGTGACATCATATCAAGATGTATTCCTTTGTCACCCGATGACGGAATTAATCGAGCTGCTGCTGTCAATGATGATGACGGTGGTGGTGCTTGTGGTAGTGATGGTGGTGGTGCTTGTGGTAGTGATGGTGGTGGTGCTTGTGGTAGTGATGGTGGTGGTGGTGGTGGTGATAATACATGTATCACGAATACATATATTAATGCATGCATTCGTACATACGTCGTTCTCCTAAGAGACGGCAGAATGTGAAATAAGGGCGAATGAACTGCTATTTTTCGCTATTCAAGCAGCTAGATTTGATGTTTCCGGTGATGGTGGTGACCATGTTGTGAAGTTGGCAATCCTAGCGATTACAAATAAATTATTTATATCATTATGACGTTGATGACGATGCTAACTATTATAAACACGGTGATGATGATAATGATGATGATGGATTAGCTGCTGCCGTACAGTCCCTAGGTCAGCCCTTGATTTAAAAATCCTTTAGCGCATATGCAGTTGTGGTGTGACCCGCAAAGTCTATCCTGACTAATCAGTCCCATAGATTACATGCAGGTGCTTTTGCGGAACCCTAAATATCCCAAGTAAAACAGTTATACGCAGAGAAGTAATCAGCCGAACAACGAGGTGTGGCCCCGTCCCTAACCCTTTATCTATTCTCTTATTTATGCAATGTCCTCGCCCAGTTGAGGGCAAGGACACTGTACTTGACGACATTCAGATCGGTAAGGAATCGTGTACTTTGTAGGTCCGTGGTTTTGTTTAACTCTCTCTTTGTAGATTCTGATGATGACCACAATGGAGTTGGTCAGGCTGTGAGAGTTGAGATTCCCCTTCACATAACTGCTCTTGAAATGTATCACTTCTCTCTGTTTTCACCCGCAATAATAAGATGGTGTGTTGGCAGAGTTGTCTAACACATCAGATAAAATGCCTTGTGGCACTCGTTTCTTCATTCTGAGTTCAAATCGCACCAAGGTTTTACTTTTCCTTCCATTCTTTCGAGGCGATAAATAAAACAACAGCTAAGTACTGAGGTCAGTTATTCTTTTTCCGAAATATCCGGGTATTTTACTGCTGTCCGAAATATCCGGGTATTTTACTGTTGTCCAGAATATCCGGGTATTTTACTGTTGTCCGAAATATCCGGGTATTTTACTGTTGTCCGAAATATCCGGATATTTTGCTGTTGTCCGAAATATCCCGGTATTTTACTGTTGTCCAAAATATCCGGGTATTTTACTGTTGTCCGAAATATCCGGGTATTTTGATGTCCGAAATATCCGGGTGTTTTACTATTGTCCGAAATATCCGGGTATTTTACTTTTTCCGATTTACTGTTTGTCCGATATATCCTGGTATTTTGAAAATATTACTGGAGAATATTGTTACAGTTTTGCCTACATCAACGAAGAAGAGGTTTGAGGACAGAGCATCAAGAGTCATAACTAAAATTAGAAGAAGCAGCAATTTGAGATAATGAAAAGAAATATTTAAAAGATGAAACTTTTATAGGAGGTAATTTAAATCGGATCCTCATCCACTTTTGTCGTTTATCTCAGATGTTATGGTAGAATATTTTCTGTAAGAGTTCAATAGAATATTTAGAGGTTTATTATGATAATTGAAGACGGGAAGAAAAGCTAAATAAATGAGACAGTTTGTTTGGGCATTATAATTGTTTTTACGTAAGGTAAGGTGAATGTCCCATCAAAATAATTTATAAAAATTTAGAATGAATAATTGAATATGTTTAAGAGTTGGAACGTCACACTAATTTTATTTGAATCATAAAATTATCTGAAAAATTACTTAAATGTGTTGTAATAAATTTCACAGATTTGACAAAGAGGTAAACATTATTTGATGTATAAAATTATTAGCTAGACGTTTGGAGCATAATAAACGTTCGGTGCCATCTAGGTGAATAACTTGAGAACACTTCCGATTTCTTGGTCTGTGACGAACCCTTGAAAGTAGTTATGAAAAGAGTCTACGATACATAACACAGCTTGTTGTTTACACTATAGTTCTGGCTGCATCAAATATTTTCCATAACTTTTTAAGACAATTATATTAAATATAATGGTTGATAAATGTATTTGCTTTGGTGTTACATTCAGTTTTATCAAAGAAAAGTTTTCACTGTCTACAAAAACAAAGTCAATAAACAACACTAATAGATTTTTGTTATTTTCTCGAAAACCACCCAAAAGGTTTTCCCCCTTTCTTTTCGATGGGGAGTATTTTTAATGACACCTCTCAAAATATAACGATTTTCTAAAATTTCCGTGTTAAAATTAAATATGCTAAAAGAGATTATCCGACCAATTGAAAGAAAAATAAAAGTAGAGATATAACTTGGTATAAGCAGCCTTATATCGACAGTTCCTGACGGCAGTGTCAAAAAATTCATTTGAACTGCTGAAAAACTTTCCTTTCGACCACAAGTATTTTAACAGTATTAATCAGCGTTCCGTTAAAGTTACTTATTCTTCTACATCTAATTTTGGGCAGATATTGTCCAATCTGAGTAGATTCAAATTATATGAGTCAACTGCTTACCAACACTTTATGATTTGTAATTGTATCAAACAAACGAATGTCCACTAGAACAAAGGTACACTATCAAAAGTATTGTTTACAGAAGTACAGTTAATACAAATACTAACATAGGTTTGGAATATTACGTTGGACATTACAGAAGGCACCAAATGCAAACATTTTTGAAGACTCTCGTCGGGTAATTTTGTACATCGAATATAATGAGTTAGTGCTAAGAATGATTCAACGAGTTATATTTCTGGAGGATTCAGAACGCTTAAACTATTCTTTCGATAAGTTTGGGCACCAAATGAAGCTTGAGTTCCATCGACTCAATGACCTTAAAACTGTTCTTTGACTGCTTAGCGCGTTTAATTCTACATTTAATGCAAGCACGTGGCTCAGAGATAAATGTATTGGACTCACGACCTCTCCACCATGAGTCTGGTCCTTCAACAGCAGGTTTTGTTATGATTAAAGGCACTTCGCTTCATGTTGCTCCAGTACATTCCACAGAAGAATCAGCGCAAGCGGCATCGGAAGTGAATGGCGTCTCTCCTTGTACTCTCAGTCTCACATCCTTCAAAATCTAGCTATTCTTTGACTTCGTGAGCTTCAAGGCTGGAAAGAGAAACGCTTCTTATTTCTGGACGTTATGTAGTTAATTAGAAATACACCCTTACCTTATGTGAATAGAATTATTGTAGCTAAAGAGACTGGTTTTATGTCAGTAGTTATTTTCGTTTCAGGTTATCGATATAAAGAAATATATTCCGATATTAACAGATATTCAAGAAGTTCCAACATGACATACGAAAAAACAAAAAAAAGAAATTTTTCAGGAATGTGATATGCTGCATATTTTATTATACATCTTCCTGTCTCCCCTTCTTTTATATTTACTATGTTTACCAAACGCTAACATAATGTGTGTGTGTGTGTGTGTGTGTGTGTGTGAATAATTGCTAAAGAGGACAAACGTTAAGGTAAGGCAACCATCTCAAGTCATATACATTATTATTACTGGAAAAAAGATTGTTTTACAACTGTTTCTGGGATATCCCAGAATATGGGATATTCCGTCATATGTGTGTGTATGTATATATATATATATATATATACACTACTACTACTACTACTACTACTACTACTACTACTACTACTACTACTACTACTACTATTACTACTATTGTTATTGTAGTTATTATTATTATACGTGCGTATGCATGCATAAATCTGTGTGTATATATAAACGTATATGTAAGTTTGTGTGTGTTTGGGAGATTGTGTATTCGTGTGTGCGTTTGTGTTTCCTCGTTTGCAAGTGTGTGTGCATACGCGAGAGCGTGTGTATGTATAGATATTTGTATGTACCACCGACTTTCTGCAGAAGTATATTTTTTGGAAATAATTTGAAATAACATTTGAAAAACAAAAAAAAAAAGCCCCAAAAGACAAATATAAATTTCGAAAAACAATCGTCTTCATACGAGCAAGCCACACGCGCGCGCACACACCACCACACACACGCACACACGCGCACAGCAACACACTCTCGTGTGTTTGTACGTGTTGTGTGTTGTTTATCAGTCTGCACAATGAGAGTGTGTGTGTGTTTGAAACGGTGTCTGTGAGCGAGGTGAGCTGTTACCTGTTAGCGTGCTTACACACACACACACACACACACACACACATATACATATATACGTCATTTATATATAACATTTATATATTTTACATTATATAGAAACGTATGAGTAGAAACAAACGCATATAGAAATATTTAATTCATATATAT
>NC_068993.1:60210157-60211688 GCF_001194135.2 Octopus bimaculoides | reverse complement strand
ATATATATGTTTATACATGTGTGTGTGTATGAATATATGCGTCGATAAGAGATGGAAATATGTTAAAAAAATATTGCCAGACAATATTTTATAAATGATAAAAAAATTTTAAAAAACCAAAAAAAACATCTTGCTAACCTATATATAATAATAAATAATATAATGAAAGGAGAAAGAAAATATAAAATATACAAAAACTACATTGAAATATTGACTTATACTCAAAATGATGATAATAACAACAACAACAATCCTGATGATGATAATAATAATAATAATAATAATAATAATAACGGTAATATGAAAATTTTAAAAAATATTTTACTACTTTAAAACATTTTAAAATTAATCATATATACATAGATTTATGTATGTACGTATGTATACCTGCATGCATGCATGTATGTATATACATCTATGTGTGCATACATGATGTTTTTGCAAAAAAAGCATTTTGTTTGGTCTTACATATTGAAAGTTGCGCAATGCTTAAACAACAATATCAACAACAATATTGAAGACATACGTTAAAAAGGAGAGATAAATAATTCTTTTCACGCTATTTGTTGTTTGTTAAAAATGTAAGTAGTTGAAAAAAATAATTGTACCTACAGTCTCGTTTAAAATGAAGACAATGGATGGAATTTCAAAATTTGAAATCGTAAACTTTTAAAACTTCGATGAGTAATGTGTGTGTATATATATATATATATAATGTTAGTATGTATGCATATGTGCGTATATCTGTGTGTCGTCTTGATAGTGAGTTCGAAGTTTTGGTTTGCCATACTTCATCGGAAGCGTCGAAGTCACTGTCAACAGTGTTCTTGTAGAAGAACGATAGATACATGCGCCATAAAAAGTAGTGAACAATCCTTCAGTTTAATGTAAAATTGTTTCTATTATAACTCGACATAAGACGGCAGAATCGTTACCACGCCGAGGAAAACGCTTACCGGCATTTCATCCGTCTTTGCGTTTTGAGTTTAAATTCCGCGATGTCGACTTTGCCTTTCGTCCTTTCGAGATCGATGAAATAGACACCAGTTGAGCAATGGGCTCGATGTAGTCGACTAATCACATTCCGCCAGAATTTCAAGCCTTCTACCTTTAGTAGAAAGAGCTACGAAACTCTACATACATACATACATATATACACACAGAAATATTCTATAATTATAAGCATAATTATGATTAGGGGTCAGCTAATTGCTTACGGTAGTAAAAAAAGAATTTTTATCTCCTATGTCTAAATTCGGTATGTGGTGAAGCAATTAGCTGACACCTAATTATAATTATGTTGATAATTGTAGAATATTTGTATAATTTTACCTATAAAGGTTATTTTAACGTACCGAAATACTTGGTAACATTATTGATTGATTAATTAATTAAATTAATTAATTTTACCATTCTATTAATTAATATATATATATATATATGTGTGAAGTAAATATATATAGGTGCAGGAGTGGCTGTGTGGTAAGAAGCTTGCTTCCCAACTACATGGTTCCGGGTTCAGTCCCACTAC
>NC_068993.1:60205934-60209994 GCF_001194135.2 Octopus bimaculoides | reverse complement strand
ATATATATATATATATATATATATATATATATATATATATAAATATATATATCGCTTGACAATTGATGCAAATGTGTTTACGTCCCCGTAAATTAGCGTTTCGGTAAAAAAAAAAAATCCCGATAGAATAAGTACTCGGCTTACGAAGAATAAGTCCTGGGTTCGAACTGTTCAACTAAAGGCGGTGCTCCAGCATGGCCGCAGTGAAATAATGACTGAAAGAATAAAAAACGTGTGTATGCGCGCGTTTGTGCGTGTGTGTGGTATCCGGTCGGGCAGTCGTTGACGGGACTGCAGACACGTGACGCTCGATTGAGAATTTCTTCGTCTCATTCTTGTAAAACTGAAAGTGTTTGTCTCCGGAGATCGCTCACTTTGGTGTTCTTGGAATGTCTTCGTAGGTAACCTAATTAATTGTTGACAATGGCTGAGTATTTGTGTCTATTTAAAATACTTTACTTACGTCGTTTATTTAATGTCATCCTTGCGGTTGATGCTGGCAGATTTCTTTTAGATTTGATTTTTTATTTTATATTTAAACTAAAATTTGTGAGCTGTAGTCTAACATCTCTTTGTATACATATATCGATTTTATTTCTTTCTTTTGTCAAGATTTCATTCACTTCACTAAATCCACATTCTACCAAAATACGAAGTTTGAAAGCACAACAATATTCTCGCCATTTCAGACCACATGCTGCCAAATGTAGCTGTTTAGCTATAATTGACAGCCATAATTCAGTTATTCCACCATTTTGAAATCTGTTTTTAAATTCATCATTGCATTTTAGTTCAATAAGTACTTGGATATTTTTACTGACGCATTTTATATCACAGCCAAAACGATCTCTTATCCATGGATGGACTTCAAATGAAAATAAATCGGGAAATCTGCTTAATTCTTCTTTCATTTTATTTCATCGCTCAAATGTATGAAGACACGGGCGGATTTTTTCCATTCGTTTGTTAATCCATTATCGTAAAATATAATTATTTACGAATGTTTACATTTACATAAAGTATTTAAAATATATACCCACTTGTTTGTGACAAATTAACTCCCGCCTCAACTGAATTTTCCCCGTACGGTGCAAAAATATTAGCCGTTGTTGACTAACGACTGTTTTATTCTCTGGATTTCTTTATGTCGTGCTTCACTTGTGGAGAACAATCTAAATGTTCTTCTCGGATGAGATTTTACTATTTGCATTTGTATTTGTAGTTTACATTTGCGTCTTTCATATAAACGGACAGGATTTATCTAACGTTTTCGATCAGAACGTTCATGTCTAAAACTGAGTGATCCTATTTCTAAGAGCTTACTTCTACTGTTGTAGATCTTTATCGTCCTACTTAATTTCCAGCTTGTAATGCAGCATGTTTATTGAGTCAGAGACCGGAGCGTATTTAACCCCGCTGACTCAAGCACTGGTTCATGCTCACCCCATAAACTGGTACACTGAACACAAAATCAACACTTCACAGATTATGCTCTGAAACCTAAGGCCAATTACCATGGCGGAAATTTGGAGCTTTAAACCCAAGTTTTCATTTCATTTTTATGGATTTCGGCGTCATAATCTTTTTGAATTTAAGGCTCTCATTTAGTGGAAACTTGGCTGCTAGCATCTGTACTTTAGGCTAGCGGAGGTGGTAATCAAAACCCAGCACGTGCGCTTATCTTTCGGTCATATTGTCTTCTAAAGTTGTTCGCTCTCGATTTTCCCCTTTTCCCTCCGCATATGATCAGTCTTTCTCAATCTGTCCCGGCTTAAATCTCGAAGGACAAACCTACTTTTGACTGCTAACTTCGCATTGTAAGGATCTTCTAAATTTCTTCCGACACAGCCTTGACATAAGGTAACCGGATCGTGAGGATTTTCTCAAAACTATTTTAAATTCTGGTGCTTATTCAATCAACTCTCTATCGCAGAACCACTAACTTACTAGGACATAAACAAACCAACGCAAGTTGTCAAGCGATGGGCTACCAAAAACGCAAACAAAATAATAGTTCAAGCGGAACGAACAAGCAGCAATGCAACTTACTCATTAAGTAATTGGTGAATATTCCTGGTATGGACAACGGAATGAAAGCAATTTTAACCAGCTGATAAATCAAGTGATCCAACAACCAAATGCCTTACAAAATACGATAGGCAAAAGTGAAGTTGGTCGGAGAGCACAAAAGCCGAAACGTTAAGATTATAAAACAATAATGGCGTCACTAGCTTGAAATTTGTTAAGGAATAATATTGTTTTTCATTGTAAATTATTTGCGGAATACAACGAAGATATTTTTGTCTGTGTGCGTGTTTCCCTGATATATTTAGTAACCCTGTAGTGTGAGGTGTTGTTCACATAAGCTCAGTCATCGTGTTTTTCTTATTTTTCTACAGCGCCGAATCAGCACCACTGCTCACCCCTGTGATATGTGTGTGTATGTGTGCGCTCGACACGTACACACACGCGTGGGTAAATGTGTACATTAGTAAATGTAAATATGTATGGTGCATATGTATAAGCATGTGTGTGTTATGCGTGTGTGTATATGTATATGTGTATATGCATACATATTTGATATATGAGGCAGTGTATCAATCTCTTCAGCTTTGGGTTACTTTGTAATTCTACAGATTAAATTTTAAAAATAAACAATATGTGTGTACAGTGAGCGTTTATATATATATATATATATATATATATATATATATATACACGCAGACGTGTGTGTACACGCTCACACACACTTTAATGGTTGTTTTTATGTAAAACTGTTTTAATGAAAAGATTTACATTAAACTGAAGGATTATTCAATACTTTTCGTAAAGTAAAATTTTGTCATTCTTTAACAAGATAGTTTTCATAGTGACTTCGAAGTTTCGTCCAGCTAAGCATTCATCGAACTGTTATATATACATATGTTTGTGTGTATGCATATATATATGTATGTGCGTATATGTATATATACATGTGTATATGTAGGAATGTAGATATGCACGTGTGTGTGTATACATGTGTGTGTATGTATGTATATATATATATATATATATATATAAATATATATGGTGTATCTAGGAATGTAGATATGCACATACATGCTTATATTAATAAAGAGCCAAGCAAAAGTGCGCGCGCGATTGTGTGCGTGTAGACCCTTGAGGCTGAGCGGTGACGTGCTGTGTCTCAAGGACATACGCATGCACACATGTGATGTCGTGAAAGGGTTAATTAATGAAGGAAAAGTAACGCTGCGTGTGTTTCCTATGAATGAATGATATCACGTGTCAAGTAAAACCACAGCGAGGCCATTGATTGGCTGCATGAACACGCACACGCGAACGCCATCTCCACATACATTTACGAGTATATGTATAGAAATACACACACACACCCTCACACAAACACACACACACACACACACACACACACATATATATATATATATATATATATATATATATATATATATATATATGTATATATGTATAGAAATACACTCAGATACGCACACGCAAAATAGCAAGGTTAACGGACGCGCGCAAAAATCGCAACCTACATGTATACACACACACTCACAGAGCAAAGATACGCAGAAAACGTACGTAAACACAAAACTGCATGTATTTATACCCACAATCGCTGATAGCTTCTTGCATACTCACTACTAGCATACACTGTTAGACTAACACACACACACACACACACATAGTCACACAACCAAACAGCCACACTCGCAAATATTTTTCTCATACACATTCTCATATAGAGATTCTCTCTCTCCTAATCTATCTATCTATCTATCTATCTATCTATCTGTCTGTCTGTCTGTCTGTCTGTCTGTCAGTCTACACACACGCACACACACAGAGTCGCGTGCAATATTTTACCAAAAAGGAATACTATAATTGTCATTAAATATGACTAGGGTGACTAGAGTGCTAGAGATAAGAGCTAAAATGCTCTAATGTTGTAGTCAAAGCACATAATTGTATACATATATACTGACAGGGACTATGATCACCAGTAAACATACATACATATATATATATATATATA
>NC_068993.1:60203984-60205476 GCF_001194135.2 Octopus bimaculoides | reverse complement strand
ATATATATATATATATATATATATATATATACGCACGCACGCACACACGACGTGCGTCTTTTAATTCCTGTCTACCAAATCCACTCAGAAGGCTTTAGTCAACCCGAGGCTATATTAAAAGACTGCTGTCCAAGTTGCCACACGTTGGCACTAAACCTCAAGCCATATGCTTGAAAAGGGAACTTCTTACCACACACAGCCACAACACAAATGGCATCTAACTCATAATAAACCTTAAGAATCAAGCTCACATCAACCGTGATGAGCTTATAACTGAAGGCAAAGAGTCTCAAGATGGTCGTCGGAGTGGTTAGATGCAGCATCCAGATTTTCCTCAAATTACGACATATTTTCATAAATGTGGTACAAATATATTAGACAATGTAGTATTAGAGACAAGAAAACGGACGAAATGGTCATGCTTGGAATGTCTTTCTTTATATATTTGCATGATCGGGATTGACCAGGAACGAAACCATAATAACAACAAGAAAATCGCCATTATTAATAACATCAACGTCAATAAAAAAACGAAGCAAAAACCAATAATTATAATAAAATGAATAACAATAATATTAACAATAATTGTAACAATAGCAATAACAAAATATTAGTAATAATAATGTCATTAACGATAAACGGAAGCGGAAATAACATGTCGGCTCTAAATGAATACAGGAAGAACGAGCCAATATGGCGGAATTGTTTGTGTATTGAAGAGCAGCGGCTCTTACAAGTTGTGTTGCCGGTTTGCATTAACACGATTGCTTGTTACCACTAATCACCACTCCAGCATCCGAACATTGTGAATGCTAACAAACAATCGCTGACAACACACACACACACACACACACACACACACACACACACACACACACTTGCACATGTGTAGACACTCAAGCACACATGCGCCTACATTTATAAACATGCGGATGGATGATGACAAAAGCAGCAGCGTTGTCTGCGACTTCCGATAGCCCATGCGTCAAACTGTATAGTGCAGACCTACACTTCCGGTTTCTGTAAAACATTACCATATGTACGCATCCGCATGTTCAGAACTAAAGGTGTATATGCGTATGTGGCGTATGTGTGTGTTTGTGTGCATGTGTGTATGCTTGTATAGTGTATGTGTGTGTATATGTCTATATATAGTGTATGTGTGCATATGTATATATATATAGTGTATGTGTGTGTCTATATATATATAGTGTATGTATATATATATACACGTGTGCGTATGTGTATGTATATACATGTCAGTGTATATATATATATGTCTGTAGATTCGGTTTTCGTTTAGAATGCGATATGGAGGAGAAGGTGTACATTTCTTTATGTGAAAATATGTATATATGAGTAAGTATAATAATAATAATAATAATAATAATAATAATAATAATAATAATAATAATAATAATGATAATGATAATAATAATCCTTTCTACTATAGGCACAAGGCCTGGAATTTGAGGAAGAGGAATAGTCAATT
>NC_068993.1:60199513-60203492 GCF_001194135.2 Octopus bimaculoides | reverse complement strand
CCCCCCCATCTCTTGACAACCGATGCTGGTGTGTTTACGTCCACGTAACTTAGCGGTTCGTCAAAAATAAATCGAGTACTAGGCTTACAAAGAATAAGTCATGGGGTCGATTTGCTCGACTAAAGGTGGTGCTCCAGCATGGCCACAGTCAAATGACTGAAACAAGTAAAAGAGTAAAGAGTAAAAGATATATATATATATATATATATATATGTATATATATATATATATATAACAAAAGGAATAAGTATGCGCAGTACTCAATGAAAAGAAAGTAGAGAAAGATTAAAACATTAAAAGGGTTGGGTGATGGAGATGTAGTCCTGCAGGTACAAGATGTCCTCCAAGGATAATCGAAATAATAATAATTGCTGACGTAAGTATAATGTTAGAAAAATGTGCGAAGATGTTAATCGATTAAATCGAGTCCAGTATTCGACTGCTACTGCATTTTATTGATCTCCAAACTGATCTCTGCTGTTCAAAGCACAAAAGTCCGTAACTAAATAGCGTTAAGTGTTTTTTGCAACGGTCTACCGATTCTGGTAATCTATGAGTGTTATTGAGTACCTGCTTTCTATGAATGAGTGCGCGATTCTATTGATGTCGTACTCCTTGAGTATGTATATACATATATATACACACACACACACACACACACACACACACTACCTGCTTAGGTTAATACATTTTGGTAAGTATAATGTGTGTGTGGGCTAAATTATCCCTCTGTAAGCTGGTGCTGTGACATACTAACGGAACCCTTCCACTGTACTTTGTGTAGGATATACAAACTCGTGCGCACACGAAAAAACATACCCGTAAATACACATATATATGTATATGTCTGTGTGCGTGTGAATGTGTGTGTGCGCACATACATTTACACACACACACACATACACACACTCATATAAATGAACTTTAGATAAACGTAAAGCATTTGCTTATGAGATTTGATAAGTTCATCAGTTAGAAATTAGCTTATCAACTAATTTAATTAATTAATTGGAAGTTCAAATTTTAGGAATGCTTGTTGAAATTTCGGCCAGAAACATATGTAGGCGTTTACGGAACAAGTTTGCTGTAAATGATATTCTCATCCCTAGTGCCATAGAAAAATGCAGCTGGCTACAGGCAGACATTTTTATTTGATTTACAAATAAGGGCGAAAGCTTTAGAATTGATTCCATTATATCTACAAAGCTTCCAGACTTTTGCGGAGAAAATGGTCTCTTCGATATATTTAGAATTCAGATGATTTATAGGAGTTTTATGATGCATGGAGAAATTGGTTTCTGAGAAGAACTAAACTGGTGAAGATGTCTACTATACTCACCGAAGTGCACTAAAAAATGGAAGCTTCAAAACCTTGGTTGGACAGCATAAAAATGACAGTAGATGGGTAGTTCCTGACGTTCAATGCACACATACCAAAATTCATTGGAATGACCAAATTCCTGCAGAAACGATGCATCAGCAGTAACTAGACTTTCTTTCGCTTTTTCTACTTTTTTTCTTTCATGAATTTAACTTAGCTATCGATGGATTTGAAGCCAGAACCTTGTGTATTCTGGGAACGAAATTAAATTTTGAAATAAAATATTTAGTGCGTTCTACGTCATTGAAATTCTCATTATGATGAATCTTTTGTGCAGTGAGTGAACGTAGAATGCTCTTCGTAATCAGCTTCACCTTTCATGTGCCTATCGTCCTTGGACAATTTCCTTTAAAAAAATACCGGTTTGTTTTAACCCAATGTCAGCGTTGTTTCGCATATCTGATTTCCCCAGGTCTCTCTTTGTTCATTGCAGGTCCCGTTCTTTCCAATGCCATTTATGTACTTTCCATTCTTGTTGCCAGGGAGACGGGTAAATAGCGTCTATGGCAATGTTGAATGATACTATCGATTACGATCATAACAAACTTGTTGAAATATTTATTCGTACCAAATAAAAATACTAAATTCATAATATTTTCGCTTATTTTCGTAGATATGTGGAGGTCAAAACATGACGTCATGCCGAGCGCCAACCACGGGCAGTTATGTCCCTTTGCCGGTGAGTGAAAATTAACAATATCTGTCGTTTGTACTTTTGCCAATTTGTCTCTTTGTATGCGTTTGTATATATACAGGAAGGGCACTGAAAAGTTCCTGGCTTTGGGTACAGGAAAATACAAGAGGATCAGTTAATTATGATTTTATTTAACATATTTCCCTCACATATTCACTCATTTATTGCAGCAGTCCTTCAGTTTTTTTCTAAACCCTGTTAAAGAATTAGGAACGTTGGGCCTCCAACCAGGCTTTTCGCGATACTCTTAATGCCAGGAGCTTCTCAGCACCAGAATATCAGATTGAAAAACTTTTAGTGAGAAAAAGTTGGAACCTGAACATTCGAAAGATTCCCTTGATAGCACATCTGTTGTGTTCACAGATGTGGGTTCGTGTCCCAAGTACAGCCTTCGATATTTTGTCTATCTCAAGGTTTTTTTTTTATCCAATATTTCACTCGCTAGTATTTATAACCCTGTCTACTTCAAGTTCCTCTGATAAAACGGCATATTTCACCCTTCCTCCATTTACACTTGATCTACGAGTACACCTCTATGAAATGGATGACCTGTGGCAACCACTCCTGCTGTCAAGGAAAGCTGAAGATGTCGCAGCTGTAGCTCATGTCTGTATATTATTAACCATGGCAAGCCCAATCCTCTTTGTAGCGGAGGTCGACAGCAAATGGACCGTCTGAGCGGCGGAACACATCACCTACACAAGAAGCGAAAGTACAAGAGTTCCGTTCTTGTCAGGCACGAAGCTGGACAAGGTACGGTATTCAGGTGTCAACAGATGGTGGGTGCAATGTTGGTGTCCTCCACTTCGGCCCTACCCTTCTGAGACATCTTTCAGCCCATTTCTAGATGAGATTGGCCATTTTGCATATCACCTCGTTTCATTTCTTAGGTCTGTATCAAACCTAAGCAATTTAACCGGTTCCTCCGTACTGCACTCCACATTGAACATGTCTCAAAGTCATCAAAAGTGGTCGTCGCCACGGCACGTATCCAGTGCCGACTTCCCTTTTTTACCCCTTTGTGTGTCAAGGAAATCCATCACCAGTTAAGAGCCGAAACTCTTGGTTACTACCAACGATATCGTTCCAATCTTTTATGAGGATCTTGTATAATTGCTAAAAATCAGTAAATACAAGCCTAAAACCATTAAATTTCTGCCAAGGGGATGGAGAGAGTAAGAAAAGAAGAGAGAGAGAAAGTGAGAGGCCTTCCGAAGGTCATGATCTCGACCCTACCTGCTTTCATACTTTAATACACTATTAAACGACTATAATAATAATAAAGACCACTGACCCTTTCTATTTTTGATCCTGACCAAAACAACGACGGAAGCAACAAACCAATGTCAGACAAAATGAGACGATTTCCGTTTTGAAATAGTAACATAAAAATAAAATACAATAAAATAGAAGAGCTAATACGTGTGTGTGTATGTATGTGTATGAGAGAGAGTGCCTGTGTGAGTGTGTATAAACATTGAACAACGAAAAAAATAGTTCAATTGAAATCAAAAAACCTTAACAGACAATTTGATACTAATGATAGGGGCTGTACGTGCACGCGCGCGCGCGTGGGAGAGAAAGAGAAAGAAAGTGAGAGAGAGATAAAGAGAGCGGGAGAGAGTAGAGATTGTGAGAGAAAGAGAAATTTACAGGCAGACAAAGAGAGACAGGCTTTTCATTTTGCTTTGGAGTGCCTCACACTCTCTACCAATTTCTCCCATCTCTTCCTCTCCCTCTCTTTATTCCTTTCTCTCTCTCTCTCTCTCTCTCTCTCTCTCTCTCTCTCTCTCTCTCTCTGGTTTTATATGTTTATTAAATATATTTCAGATTTCCTTTCGTCATTTTTCTGTTTTTTCAAATGGATTTATTATTACTATTAACTTCAAACTATTGAAACTGTT
>NC_068993.1:60198512-60199328 GCF_001194135.2 Octopus bimaculoides | reverse complement strand
ATATATATATATATATATACATGCATGCCGTTTGATCCCGTCTTGCTGACTGATTTTATTGTTTACCATTTTTTATTCCTCTTTGGAGTTTCATCAGTACCGGAGATATTTTTAGGTTAGTTTTATTTTTATTGCTTGAATTTCAGCCATTTTAATTAATTTTACGCTTTCCTTTTAAAAATAGGAAAACGAAAGTTAACCCCATTTAAATCTCGGGATGTGTTTGTTTTTGCCTGATACATACTTTTTGTATTTACGTTTAATTTTTAGTTTCTGGACTCATTTCTTTCACAACTCTAGTAGTAATAGTAGTAGTAGCAACAGCAGCAGCAGCAGCAGCAAAAGTATGGGTAGTAATTGTAGTAATAGCAACAGTGGTAGCAGGAACAGTAAGTAGTAGTAGTGTGGGGTGGGGCTATGTGGTGGGGTAGGGATAGATGTGTGGGGGTAGGGTGTGTGAGCGGTATCAATGAAGAGAGGTGGATAGGAGTGAGGAGAGGAGGGGAGTCAGATGAAGAGAGGAGGGGAGTTGAGCCCATGTGGCGCAAAGGAGCGAAGAGAGAAGATTAAATCCTGTTCACGGTGAAGGCGTGAGTCCGGATGGCCCGTGCGCAAAGACAATCCGAACACAGACAGGTGTTGTAGTGAACGAGCGGTAGAGCGGAAACGGTGCGAGACCGGGGTGTCATTGTTGAGTTTGATGTCTCGGAGATGCTTCACGAACTGGTCAGCCAAGCAACCGACGTACACAGAAGGGCAGAAAGAGCAGGAGATGCAGTAAATAACGAAGTTATAAGTACATGTAAAGGAATCGGT
>NC_068993.1:60196474-60198286 GCF_001194135.2 Octopus bimaculoides | reverse complement strand
GGGCTCGTTTGAAGGAGGGAAGGGGTAGGTTGGGGAAGATGTACGAGGTGGAGGGGTCGGAGTGGAGTCACTGGAAGGCAGGGAGAATGGTACGTTGGACGGGACCTTGTTTATAAATCGGCCACGCTGATCACAAATTTGCAGACTGCGTTGCCGACCGGTTGAATTTGTGAATACTCCTATTTTAGATTGACACTTGTCTGAAGGCAGCGCTTTCTCTGATGCTCACGCTCAGTGCTGCCGACTTCAAATTCGTGTCTTGTAAGATCTTCTACACCTCAAAATCTAAATCTTTCTAAAATGACACTACCACACACACTGCTTTCCGATTAATGCAGACTTGGAAAAGGTACAACTCGTAGACGTTAAAGGTGTGTGTAAAGGTGAAGGTCACGAAATTCTGGTCTCACTTATGTCGACTACATCTATATCTAGTAAGCTTGGATCTTTGGACAAGTCATCTTTCTTCCAAGGTAACATCAAGATACGAACATTTATAGTCTTTCAAATGAGCTGGAGTGCGTTGAAAATTTTTACCACCAGAAGTTTTTTGTCTCAAGAATGTGCGTGTGTGTAATATATGTATGCTTGTGTGTGTGTGTGTGTGTGTGTGTGTGCGCGCGTGGTGTGTGTGTGTATTAAGTATATACATTTGTGTTAGTATTGACTTGTATATTGTGTACGCATGTGTATCGAGCTGTATGTATGTGAGTGCGCACTTGCATACACAAACACACGCACACACGCACACACAAAGAAACACACACACACACAGACACGCACACACACAGACACGCACACCCAATCACACACGCACGCTCGTCTGCGCGCAGTCACACACAAGGAATGAATAATGTGTATAAATATCTAAGTCTTTGCGAATTCTGTGTTAATGGTTGCGTGTAAAAGTTAAGAAGCAGAAAGAAAAACGGGGCGGAGACAAGTCTAAAACGAAACAAAGAGAGAGCTGAAGATGCGTATTAAGGCATTAACAATGTAGGCGTCAGCAATAACATGTAGACACGCCTACTATGGATAGAGGGCGGTGCCTAAAGATATTGCATACATACATATAAGGGGAATAACTCTTGCTGTTTATAGATTTGTTTACAAGAACCGATCGGAAAAGTTCTTGTTAGAAAAGGCGAAGTTAGTTTGCGTTTAATTTATAATTATGCGTTGTTGTTGTCAATCTTATGGTTAAGCACTGATTAAATGGTGATCAACAAGTCCACTCTGAAAAGTGTTCCCGCTTCGACTATACTTGGTATTTTAAATATTCGAAGCAGAAATTATCTATCTATCTATCTATCTATCTATCTATCTATCTATCTATCTATCTATCCGTCTGTCTGCCTGTTTATCTATTTACCCGTCTGTCTGTCTGTCTGTCTGTCTGTCTGTTTAACTCTGTGTGTGTGTATGTGCGCTTCTTTCTGTTTGTGTTTGTCCTTGCGCGACTGCTTGACAACCGGTGCTGATGTGTTTACATCCCTGTAACTTGGTGTTTCGGCAAAACAGATAGATACATTAATTGCAGGCTTAAAAAAAAGGAGTTCTTGGGTCGGTTAGTTCGGCAAAAACTCTTCGAAGCAGTGCCCCAACATAGTCACGTGCTTAATGACTGAAACAAGTAAAAGATAGAAACACACACGCACACACACGCACACACACACACACACACACACACATACATAAATTTTATCTTTTACGTGTTTCAATCATTAGACTCTGGCCATGCTGGGGCATCGCCTTGAAGAATTTTTTGTCTACCCCAGTTACAACGCAGCTAATTAATTGGTTAAATCATTA
>NC_068993.1:60192990-60196169 GCF_001194135.2 Octopus bimaculoides | reverse complement strand
TATATATATATATATATATATATGTATGTGTGTGTGTTTGTGTGTCCGTGTTTGTCCCCCTAGCATTGCTTGACAACCGATGCTGGTGTGCTTATTATGTCCCCGGTTCGGCAAAAGACACCGATAGAATAAATACTAGGCTTACAAAGAATAAGTCCTGGGGTCGATTTTCTCGACTAAAGGCGGTGCTCCAGCATGGCCGCAGTCAAATGACTGAAACCAGTAAAAGACCCATCTTTTTTAAGGCATAAATGCTACCCAGTCTACATCATCTTAAAGTATCTCCCCATCTTTTAGGCGGCCGGATATCATATAAGGGCGATTTGACTGCTAAATCGGGTCGATTCAACTATTTCCAGATTCATTCGTTGACATCATCAGATATAAAAACAAAACGCTGGCTTAATGAATCGGTAATTTTGCACAGGTCTCTTCCTGAAGTCATTTTTATGTATAAAAATTGAATATTAGAATTGGGAGGGAAAATAAAACCCTCGAAATTTCGATTTTAGATCAACAACAAATATCCCAGCATTCCCACTGCTTATAGTGATTTACGGAAATCTCAACAGACTATTTGAGTATTTAATGCAAGCTGCCTAATTTCCCTCTTCTTTTTCTTCTTCTTCTTCTTCTTCTTCTTCTTCTTCTTCTTCTTCTTCTTCTTCTTCTTCTTCTTCTTCTTCTTCTTCTTCTTCTTCTTCTTCTTCTTGTCTCTCTCTTTCTCGGTCAGTCTGTTTGTCTACCTCTCTCTCTCTCTCTCTCTCTCTCTCTCTCTCACACACACACACACACACACACACACACACACACACTACTCCCTCTCTCTGTGTCTTTCAAATAGTTCCGAAGTTGTATGTAGGGCAACCCCTTAACATGTGGCAGTAAAGGTCATTGAAGTACTTTTGGCCGAAAAGAATCGGAATCGCTCAGAAATGAGACTAGTGTAGGAAGCAACAGAAACAACAGAGAATAGGAAGATGCAGTTCTCAGGACAATTACAATCCTGGAGACGGTGGAAAGGATGGAGGTTCAATTGGAAAATATTCTAACCCTGGAATCATTATAAAATCTCATAAAAATGTTCTCATTCATTATGCTTTTTATTATTTATTTATTTATTTATTTTGTAATCTGTCTTCGAATTCTTTGCTGATTTACCTCCCTAAAACCCCCTCAAAACATAAAAAATTTTGTGCTATAACTAGAAACCCTCATAGACGCATAGTTTCATTTAATTCTCTAATATTCAGTTATCATCTTTTACATTCGTACTTCAAATTCCAACGAGAATAACTTAGATTTTTCTTCTTCCCGGAGTTAAGGAATCAACGACACTTCATCCTCAAAAACTCTGTAACCTTGTTCTGGGAAAATCTGACAATTTATTCTTGCTACGTACACAGGTTCACTATAAAACTTGTGTATTATATTTTGTACAACTTTTCTGCTGCATATGGTTAAATCAATCTATGGAAAGTAGAAATGAAAGAATCTTTTTCTTCAAATTGTTTCATTCTCCAAGTTGTAAATTTCCAAACACAGCTACAAGCTTTACGTTAAATGACTGTGATACAAATCTTAATTTCTGAAAGTACCGTCTGCAGCTGAATTTTCAGTTCTACACGGAATCACATATCTTATCCTAGCCGCAAGTTACCGAGAGAACGAGATTTCGTTCAATAAACAAGTCTTTGCATGTCTTTATGAAATAAAATAAAAAAAATTGAAGTAATTATCAAGAGTTAAAAAAATAATAAGCAATTATAATGTTATCCATTTTTATTTTTGCGACAATAGAATATAATGCATTTGTCTTGTGAATGTTCTTCAGACTGTATTTCTACGAATAAACAACGAAATATTATAAAAGATTATAATTGTGCAACGATTATAGGAATGGCCATCGCTTATTTATATTTATTATCACAGCATTGGCTTGGCGAAATCGGTAGAGCGTCGGAGTCAATGCCTTTTCTTAAGATGCAATGTCCGTTTACGTCATCAGTTTAAAACAAAACACACTTCAAAAATAAGTAAATATTGAAGAATACATATTATTGATTTCTTTCATTCTTTTATTATTATTATTATTTTTTTTTTTTTGATAATTTTGTTAGTCTTGTTTCACGCAAAACCCTCACAACACACACTCCTACACACACAAACATTCTTTGTTTTGTCATGTGCTGTCCGTAATACTTCTCTTAGTGTAAACTCTTGTGGTTAATAAAGAAATCATCATCATCATCATCATTATTATTATCATTATTATTATTATTATTATTATTATTATTATTATTATTATTATGATTATCATTATTATTATTATCATTATTATTATTATAGGATTGGAACGATAGCCGAAACATGTGTAATGATGACGTCCTCCGAGTAAAACGAAACGTAAGTGTTCGATTTCATTCTTCAGTTTTTTTGTTTAGATGTTTAAGGTACTGATGTGGTGGCAGTGCTGTTCGCCACAATCACATCATTGTAAATATCAACTTAGAATGGACATATATAAATATATATGCCGTTGCATTTCCTAAATGGATTGTACATTAACGATGTGAAACAGCATCCTTTGAAACGATCGTAATTGTAGAGATAGGCTTAAATGGACTCTGTTCTGGTTACCTTACACTTTATTTTTTCATACTTATATTCTTAGATTTTTATATATTTATATTATTTTAGCTCCATTGCCTTCAATTTTTAGTCGCCCTTTTTATGCATTAATTTATTCCATATATTTTTCTTCATTCAACTTCACTCCTATTAAACTTTTAGGTTTTATCACCTTTCATTCATGTATATGTGTATATTTTATACGGTTGGATTTTACCATTTGATGCCCTATTATTTTAATATATATTTATGTTCGATTTTTGATAATTTGGGAATGATATAAAGTGGTTTTGACCAATTGGATCGCTTATTTATTATACCATTCAATTTATTTCTCCTTTCTCCATATTTAAACGCTAAATTTAAATCTATCATGCTGTATATTGACCTCTCTTGCTTCTCAGCCACATGGTTCTAGGTTCAGTCCCAGTGCGTGGCACTTTGGGGAAGTATCTTCCACTATAGCCTCGGGCCGACCAAATCCTTCTGAGTGGATTTGGTAGACGGAAACCGAAAGAAGCCTGCCGTAAAATTATATATATATATAT
>NC_068993.1:60192053-60192949 GCF_001194135.2 Octopus bimaculoides | reverse complement strand
ATATATATAAATTTGCGACTGGCTTCTATATATGTATATTTGCATGTGTGTGTGTTTGTCTCCCACTATCGCTTGACAACCGACGTTGGTGTGTTTACGTCCCCGTAATCTAGCGGTTCGGCAACAGACACCGATATAATAAGTACCAGGCTTACAAAGAATAACCCCTGGGGTCGATTTCTTCGACTAAAGGTGGTGCTCCAGCATGGCCGCAGTCATATAACTGAAACAAGTAAAAGAATAAACGGGTCGTTCTTCACTGACGAGATGGAATATACCAAAAACATCGACTGCTTTCAACTATTGGTTTTAAACAGAAGAACCGATACAAGATGCAATGTCTAAAAATTCCAAACGTGATCTTGTTAGACATCTCTTTTGCCCGTCGTTTCTTTTACACTGAACAGTCCTAGAGGGAGTTTTTATCTACAAATTGCTTTGATAATTGCAGTTGGTTCAAGTTGTTCAATTCGACTTTGTGCATCAGTCTAAACTCCTCAAATAGCTGTTAATCATTCTAACCCGTCAGCTTCCTGTCTCTGTGTTTCTCTATCCACCACCTGCATAGTTACTCGCCTATCTATCTATCTGTCTATCTATCTAACTAGCTGTCAGTCTGTCTGTCTGTCTATCTTTCTATCTATCTATCTGTGTGTGTGTGTGTGTGTGTGTGTGTGTGTGTGAGTCTTCCAGTCTTTCCTCTCTATCATGCTAACACACACAAACACACTCTCTCTCTTTCTCTCTCTCTCTATCTCTCTCCCTTTCTACCTCTGTTCTCTTTACTGCAGTAACTAAAACACTGCCCGGGAGCAGTCAGTAGAGCGAAGCAAAAGGCAAAGCCCCAGGGAGGGCTGTACTGATCAATATGTGTGCGTGTGTGCATGTAAGTGTGT
>NC_068993.1:60185961-60188132 GCF_001194135.2 Octopus bimaculoides | reverse complement strand
GCAGATTAGAAGAGCAAGGGGGCGGGTAAACAAGAGGAGATTATTTGCCAGGTTGTTTGGCAATAAACAAATTATCGGGCGACAAACAAAACACAACCTAAATGTTTGTGTGTGTTTTATATGTGTGTATGTATGTATGTATGCATGCATGCATGTGTGTGTGTGTGTGTGTGTGTGTGTGTGTGTATGCACCACACATGTGTATATATTTATACACCACACACTATCTCTCTGCGCACTTTTTACTTGCACACAAATATATACACATACATACATACATACATACATACATACATATATATTTAATGCGTGTTTATATACTTATGAATACATTTATATATGTAACTGTATGTAACTGTATACATATATGTGTACTTTACACACACACACACACACACATAATTTCACACATATATATATGTTAATATATGTACATCCATACACGCACACACACAAGCACACGTATGTTCTTTAACGAAGTCATTCATTGAACTACGGTCAAGCTGGAGCACCGCCTTCAAAGCCTCGTGCAAAGATATCGAACTCAGAACTAATTTAAATTCAAGTACGGCTGCAGCCATGCTGGAGCTCCCCCTTGAACGCTTTCAGGGAACTCTATGTCCCTTTTTTTCTTGTGCCAAACCGCTTACTTATATAGCTATATACTCCAAGAAAGGTATACGAGTGTGTATGTGTGTGTGTATGATTGTGTGTGTGTGTGTGTGTGTGTGTGGTGTTTATAAGTGCCATTTCAATCCACGAAATTTCATTCACAAAATTTAGTGAAACCCGAGGCTTGTCCTTAATGTGATCTTGTGGTGATCCATACATACATACATACATGACCGCTTGTGGACACACGCACACACACATGTACACAGGCACACCCACGTTCACATACATACACACGCACGTGCACGCGCAGAAGTGCGTGCGCACATATCATGTATGTATGTATGCGTGCGTGTGCGCGTATGATATGAGTGTCAATGTGTGCGCGCATTTATACATGTACGAATACAGATGTGTGTGTGTGTGTGTGTGTGTGTGTATGTATATATGGGTGTGCGTGTATGCGTGTGTGTGTTTTAACATGCATGTATGCATACATAGATGCACACACACACACACACACACACACACACACACACACGCACGCGTCTATTTCACATTAAAATTAACACTGAATCTGAAATTATTTCTTTTTCAGTAATTTTACTTTCTTTCATCCATTCTCTCTCTTTCTTTCTTTCTTTCTTTCTTTCTTTCTTTCTTAACCCCCTTTCATTCCCTTTCTCTGTCTCACACATTTCCCCCCTTTTCATTCGCTTCTCTTTTCGCAAATAGGAAAGCTTCGAACGCTCGGAGATGCAATCAAAGAGTTGAGTGCGCACCGATGTACGCAGGCATCGGTGTACGCATGTAGCTATGCGTGCATTTATGCATAAATACAAATGTATTCGCACACGTACAACCACACCTACAATCAAAACAACCCATCCACACAGTGTATAAATATATAAGTGTACATGCAGTAATATATATATGTGGTGCACCAGCATGACCGCAGCCACTTGGCTGAAACACATAAATAAATAAATAAATAAATAAATATACACATACATGATTATATATATATACACATACATGAATATTAGCATATACAATATGTATATATGTATACAAATATATATATATATATATATATATGCGAGTAAAAATAAATACAAAAAAGGTGGTTTTTTTTTGTATGATTGTGTATAGAGGAATATATTATTTTGCTTAAAAGAGTTCCAACACTGTCTGTTATATATGTATATATATATGTATATATATATACACGCACACACATATATATATATATAGAGAGAGAGAGGCGCATACACATATATAAATGTGTGTATGTGTATATATATATGTGCTTACACGCACAAACACACACACATGATGAATAGGTAGATAGATAGATATGTGTATTTATAAATATATAAAATCTTTTATACGTATATATGAATGTGCAAACGCATGTGTGTATGGGTGCATACATTATATGTGTGCATTCATGTATATAGATATATATATATATACATATATGTGTATAGATATAAATATATATATATATATATATATATATATATATATATGCAGGTTTATACGCATATAAGCATATA
>NC_068993.1:60185561-60185931 GCF_001194135.2 Octopus bimaculoides | reverse complement strand
ATATATATATATATATATATATATATATATATATATATATATACATAATTACACACACACATACATACAAATACACACATAAAGCATTACACGTGCCAGCATACAAGCATACACTTTAAAAATGTATACAGAAAATCACACACAAATACTGATTAAACTTTATTATATTCACATTCAATGATGGCTATAATTACAGTGAGTGTATATGTATATACATACATACACACATGTCAGTTCGTCAATTTATATTTCATGTTAATGTACATCCACAGGCTCTTTGTATCAACGTATACATACATACATGTATGTATGAACGTATGTATGTATGGGTGTGTTTATATATATATATATATGTATATATATATATATA
>NC_068993.1:60181274-60183500 GCF_001194135.2 Octopus bimaculoides | reverse complement strand
CACACACACACACACACACACACACACACACACACACACTCATGTATATACATAAATATACATAGATATATTCAGATACACACACACACACATATAGACATACATACATTCACAAACACACACATTTCTCTAAGTATCTATATAAGAAGCACACGGACTTGTATAGATTACATATGTATATTTGCAAAAACATACAAACATATATACACACACGTAACCACACATATATTATATACGCATACATGCACACGTAGACACGCATACACTTGCGGCGTACACACAGTGTATGTCGTATCTAGGTATGTGTATTTCGCTGGTCGTGTATTACGCGAATGAGGTTTTCGTTTAAATTCGAGGATATGCTACGAAACTGCGAGAGAAAAGGCGGGAAAAAAATGAAAGCCACGATGTCCGAAGGAAAGAAATAAGGCCAAAAGGAAAGAAACGAACGAAAGAAGGAAGGGAAGGAGAGAAGGAAGGAAAGAAGGAAGAAAACAGAAAGGAAAGGGGGAAAAAAAGTGAGAAAGAACGGAAGTGAGAAAGAAGGAAAATGAAAATGTACAGGTGAGAGAGAGAGATAGGTAGAGAGATAAACAGAGAGAAAGAGAGAGTGAACGGTGAGTGAGAGAAGGTGAGAGAGAGAGAGAGAGAGAGAGAGTTGAAGAAATTGTGAGCGAGTTTAAAGAGATTCGGAGTGGTAAAAGAAATTGGGAAAAGAGCGAGAGAGAGAGAGAGATAGAGAGAGAGAGAGAGAGAGAGAGAGAGAGAGAGAGAGAGAGAGAGAGAGAGAGAGAGAGGGAAAGAGAGAACGAGAGTGAGAGAGAAAGAGAGAAGAGAAATATTAAAATAAGGAAAGGTGGACGGAAATATATGTTAGGAGAAAAAGGCGAAGAAATTGAAACAAAAAGGGGAGAAAAATAAGCAACATCAAAAACAAAATAAAAAACAAAATACACTATCATGAACAGCAGCAGCAGCAGCAGTGGTAGCAGCAGCAACTACTATTACTACTACCACTACTACTACTAATAGTAATAAATAATAATAACCAATCACAACCAAATATAAGCACAGGAAAGAAAAGAAACACACAAAAAAAAAACATATATATAAAACGAAAAGAGAAAGCTAAGGAAAAACGCCCTCATTGAAAGCAAAGGTCCAGCCATTGAGAATAACTTGCAGCCTGGCGAAGGAATTGAACACGTAGCAATGGTTTGCAATGCTAAGTGTACAGTAGGAACAGGTAGTTGGTGGTGCCCCCAGCGAGATGCTGACTTCCAGACCAGCTTCTTGGACAACCGGAATACTAATGGACAAAGACAGGTGCGTACGCTCTATCTACATGTTCTTTCGATGTTCGCTCGCTGGTTTTTCACACATACTTTGCAGACATATACACACACACACACACGTACTTACTTACATACATACATGCATACGTATATATACATTCAAACACACCTAAAAAAACATACATACACACACATACATAGACAAGCCTAGATACACCTACATATATATTTCATTACATACATATATACATACATGCATATATGTGTGTGTGCATATATATATAAATGTATATATGTATATATGTATGTATATTCATACACACCACACGCAAATATACAGCCACAGTTATTTCATAACCATATAAATATGGATATACAAGAAAGCATATAGGCATTGGGCCATATATACATATATATGCATATGCGTAATGCCTATAGGAATACATACATACACTCCTACATACATACACTTATACATACATACACTCATACATACAGACATACTTACACACACACACACACACACACACATATATATATATATATATATATATATATATATATATATATACACACACACTCACACATATATGTGCCTGTGTGCGCGTGCCTATATGTTTGTGGATATGGTTAACTATCTGTATATAATTCGAATGTATATATTTATTTTTTCTACATCTAATATATTTGTACCGCGAAATATTAACTTGGAAAAAAAACAATAGGATTTCAATTATGCTGCAAATAACTGTTTAATATACACACGTGCATGCATGTATACATACACACACTTATATGTACACATGCTCATATATATATACGTACATACATACTCATATATATATATATATACATATACATACATATATATATATATATATGTATATATATATTTATATATATAGATAGATGTATACATATATATATATAT
>NC_068993.1:60178916-60179600 GCF_001194135.2 Octopus bimaculoides | reverse complement strand
ATATATATATATATATATATATATATATATATATATATATAGGAAAGATAATGATGGGAAACAAAAGACGGGTTACCAATACGCATATAATAATAAGATATATTCCGCTACAAAAATATTATGTGCACAAAATCGTACAATAAGAATATATAGATATACAAATGCATAAAAAATACATTGAAAATATATGCATACATCAATACTATTTCTCCTACCGCTCAAATGTCTTGAGCGCTTCGGTGTGTCTTTCATATATAGAGAGAATTAATCGCTAAAAAACAAAATTACACATACACATATATATTATGAGGTGTAGGGATTGAAATTTGGCGACGAATAGCCTGTTGCATTCGAATATTATGATTCTCAATAGATATATACAGGTATAACTTCGATTCTGATATTTCAAACGATGATCTTTGACATGTATATTAATGCCCCCCCTCCCCCCAATTAAAGTGAGAAGTTAGGTTACAGGCTCCGTGAGTGATGTACGGAAATATGTGAGGACTCGGCTCTGAATGTGTTGTCTTATATCGCAGAAACGACTGTAAGCTAATGAAATTGGTTATGTAATATGTCAAACTTGCCATTTAAAAAAAAAAAATTACCAAAATTCTCACATACACACACACACACATATAAACACGCACGCACACATACACATATATAGGTATATATATA
>NC_068993.1:60177235-60177955 GCF_001194135.2 Octopus bimaculoides | reverse complement strand
TATATATATATATACATGTATATATATATACATACATATTTAAAATACAAGAAGATGGACTGAACAGGTTTAAATCGAAATCCGCCCAATGGTTGCTGTACATTAGTAATTGTTGGGTGTTTCGATTTTTAAGCATATTATTGCATTACTGTGAACCAACATTAGCCGTGAACCTGCAGCCTCCACATACTCAGAAAGAATTGTCATGATTTATATTAAAGCCTGCGCAATCTATTAGAATTTTTTTTTTAATGGACACTGCAAATATTAAAGGATATTCACATGAATATTAGTACAAAAAAAGAATTCCTGCTGCATGCTAGCATACGGTAGCCGATATCGACGGAGGAGCTTTGTAAAGCACACTATAATGTTATTAATTAAATACTATAAGTATGTGTCTATGTGTCTGTGCTTGCTCTTTAGAACCGCTTGACAACCAGAGTTGGTGTTATACGGCCATGTAACCTAGCGGTTCGATAATGATTGTCGTTAAAATATAACTACTGGAAATGATTCGTTCAACTAAAGTTCTTAAAGGTGGTGGTCCTGCATGGGACGGCAGTTTAATGACGCAAGCAAGTAAAACGTAAAAGATACATAAACATACATAAACGTAAATATATACATACAAACACACACATACATTTATACATACAAATATATAGACATGAACACATATATATAGTATATATAAATATATATATATAAAAAAACATA
>NC_068993.1:60171897-60176347 GCF_001194135.2 Octopus bimaculoides | reverse complement strand
TATATATATATATATATATATGCATGTATACATATATATATATGTACATATATATATATGTACATATATGTATGTATATATGAATATATATATATATATATGTACATATATTTTCACACTCATGCATACACGCAAGCACATATGTATGTGTGTGTGCCTGTTTTTTCATGCGTACCCACAAGTAAACACACACACATACACACACATATATATATGTGTGTGTATATAGATATATATTTATATATATATATATGTATATAGATATATATTTGTATATCTATATATATATTTATATGTATATGTATCTATATTTATGCATATATATATATATATATATATATATATATATATATATATATATATATATATATATATATATTATACATGTATGTATGTACGTTTTTATATATATTTATACATACATGTATGTATGTATAGATAGATAGACTAAGTACTAAGCTTACAAAGAATAACTCCTGGCGTCGACTTGTTCGACTAAATGCGGTGCTCCAGTGTGGCCGGAGTCAAATGACTCAAACAAGTAAAAGAATATAAAAATAGAAATCCGCATACATATGTCGTGAAAGGCGTGAAATCATTATGGTTTTTGGACGATAAATAACGACGAAAGAGCATGTTTACATCATGTTTGTGTACTTTCCGTGTTTCTTTGTCGCCCAACCCTGCAATATTTGTGTGTGTGTGTGTGTGTATTTATATATACACATATACACACACAGATGACTGCATATTTATATAGATCAGTTAAAGTTTTGAATACTGTATAACTGCCAATTCTCACACTTGTTTGTGTGTTTATTATAAATTATCTACAGTTTTTAACGATATCTTAAAATGCAAGGTTCATCGTTTTATGCCATTAGTTTATCAATCCATAGCAGACAACCAGACAGATCTGGCTAGTCTCTGGACTTGGAACCCTTTCAACAGTGAATAATTACTCACTTTCTGTTCGCATAGAAATTTGCGACGTATAGTTATTTATAGTTTTCACAAATAACCATGTAACTAAATTGATTTATGGAATTTGCATAACAGTGCCAGAGCTTATAGTGCGAATTAATTAATTAATATTGCATTCGACTGAATTTGTTATATCAACGTTGAAATGTTTGGTAACACACGGTGAATTGAAGTCCGGTTTGTTTAATCACTTTCTTTAAATTGCTTGGTACGTGTAGTTTGTAGAACTATTACGAAGCACGTTATGTTTCATATTATCATATAATATACCTAAATCTATATCCATGGATCTAAATGCGTGTCTGTCTCTGTGTGTATTCCGCTGTTACGTGAGCGAATACATGACAAACATACATACAGTCACATACATTCCTAAATGTGTGTGTGTAAGCCGTTATCAACGTCACTTTATGTAACCCTGTTGAAATACACTCGAGATAAATTTTGCCCTTCCATTTTCGAGGCTTGATGAAATTAAATTTTCAGTTGGTTTTTAGTCAATCAATCAAATCCAAATTGTTGATGTGTGTCCTTACTATGATTAAAATCACTAATAGCGATTGAATCGGAATCATTATTTAAGCATTCGGAGAGAGGAAACCAAAGCAAAATTCCTCTTGCCAGTAATAGAATGGTATATCCTTATGTACGAAATATAATTATGTAATACAACTTCTGAAATCCAAATGTAATTGTGGAATATTAATTAATCAGCGTTAACCTTTAATAAATAGTTGATGTAACCCTAGCATCAGTTCTAGATTCCAAGCCGACAATGTAGCTTGGTACGTTGTAGCTTGGTACATTGTAGCTTGGTACATTGTAGCTTGGTACTAGGTCAGAGACTGTAATAAATCAGACCCTAACCGTCTTAAAAATGGAAAGATTCATTGGATAATCTGGTTTCTAAGATGGCAGGATGTTTTGTGAGAAAGATTTTGTAGCTATATCATGTAGGTCAGCCGACCGTGTTGCGCCGCCCTCGGCTAAGTTTCTAACCGAAGTGGGAGATAAACTTCAGGGCAAAGGACTCTAAGCGTTATTCTCAACGCTGGGAACCGATGATGATCGACTACTTCATGCTTTCTGATCCGGAACGGATGAAACTGAAATTCAATCTTAACAAAAATATAAAACACATTAGTTTCTAACATCAATCTGGAGAAGGTGTATGGTCCTGTAAATGTTCCTCAGTATTAGTTTAGCCGTCTTTAAGCACTCATAGGTGTATCGCACATCGGTCCGTGTGCACCTACCATATTCTCTAAACCCTTTGGATGTATTTTTCAGCATACTGGATGAAAAGAGCTGGTTAGCCCTAAGCTTATCTCTCCTGCATTAATCGGAGAACATGCAGCTTAAATTGACCCTCTCGATATTCTCGTAGCGTAATGTAATCGGTTCTGAGGAAGAAATAAAAGCCTTGATTAGAACTTAATCATATTGATCTCTGAAAGACGAAGCGTTAGCAATATTTGAACTCAGAACTTAAAAAAACGACATCGAAATACATTGTGTCAATTATTTTTATTCAATGTTTTTCTGATTCTGCTCGTCCAACTTCTTTGTCAAGTATTCCTCTCACTGACACGGCAGTTTAGCATTCTGCGATTCATTTGCACCCAAGTAAGATTGACTGGCACTAAATATATGGAAACCCCAGATGTTTGAAAGACATAGCGAACTCGAGAGGAATTTGGACACAAAGTATAATGAGGTGTAACTCAATACAGATTTCTATCAGGGTCAGATCATATTTTGGGGAGAAACGATAGGGTTAAATTAATAAATAAACAGGTGATTACATCGAAAGGTGGTACTAAACTATTTTATCGTTATCGAAGAGGTGACCATAGCAAAAATGTGTTCAAGAGAATTTGACTACAAAACAAGAGCGATTTTTGACAATTCATTGGGGCAAGCTACTTCTCACTCTTTCTCTCACTCTTTACGTCTCTCTCACTCTATCCTTCTCTCTTACACACAGCCACACACATGTATATGTATGTATATATATATATAAAATTTGAATACACATATCTATAATGTATGTATGTACTTATGCAAGCATGTATGTAGAACGGGCCGCAGTCCAATAAGGCAACATTTTCCAAAATGTATTTACCATACATGTACAGAAATTATATTCTACCCTACATATCGTTATGGAACCTCTCTCGGGTAAGGCATCAACTGGTGCTGACATATCCCGACCCATTTCCACCAACAATGCATCCATGCATGCATATACATACATACATACATACATACATACATACACACACACACATACATACATACATGCATACATACATACATGCACATACACACCACACACGCACACATATATACGTACAAATATACGTTCATACATTGATGTGCAAGTTTGTGAGTCTGTGTATAAGTGTTCACATACATATATGCATACCTACATATATATATATATATATATAAACATACACGCACATATTGTATACACAAATATATATATAAATACACATATATATGTATGTATGTATATGTACATACAAACATACACATATACATACATACATACATACATACACGCATGCAAGCGTAAATGTTCGAAAACGTAAACGAACTTCCCTTCCATTTTCTCATTCTCTGTGCGTTGAAAACTTTCAAACACTTTCTGCTTGTATTTTACTTTGTCTTCCTAATATTTTGCACCATATTTCCATAAGTGTATATCTATGTATATATTTCTATAAAATCTATGCGACCCTAAAATATATTTAAATGAAATGATTGCCCTTAATAAAATGTTATCACATCGACACCGAACATGGGGTCTACTTAAGGTCCTAAATTAATCTCGTTTTTTTTTCTGTCTATCTGTCTTTATTTATGTCTATTTATCTATTTGTGTGTGTGTGTGTGTGTGTGTGTGTGTGTGTGTGTGTGTGTGTGTGTGTGTGTGTGTGTGTGTGTGTGTGTGTGTGTGTGTGTGTGTGTGTGTGTGTGTGTGAGCATAGATTGATAGGTAAATATATAAGTATGAATAGCTAGGCATCTCCCTTTATATATGTGTATATAGATATGTATATAAATGTATATATACGTAGCTATATAATATATGCCTAGCATCTCATTTTCTCTCCCTCTCTCTATATATATATATGTGTGTGTGTGTGCGTATATATAGATATGTATGTGTGCATGTATATTTATTTGTGAGTGTGTATACATATATATACATTCATATATATATATATACATATCTATATATACATACATGTATATATTTATATGTATTTATATAAATATTCATATATATATATTTATATTTATATAATTTATATTAATACCTATATATTTATTTATATATATATTTATATATAGATACATATATATATTTATATATATATACATATATATATATATATATATATATTTCTATATACATACATACATATATATATATATATATATATATATATATATA
>NC_068993.1:60161979-60165671 GCF_001194135.2 Octopus bimaculoides | reverse complement strand
TATATATATATATATATATATATATATATATATATATATATGAAACATATATATATGGGGTGTGCTCGCGCATGTATGTATGTGTTTGTATTTGTGTGTGTTTGAATCCGGGAGCGTAGGAATGGACAGTGATTTATAGAGATTGTGTTGAATATATTGTTTTCGTTTATCAGAGTTTTAAATAAAATAAATAAATGAATAAATGAAATGGATAAACGTGCAGTTTTATTTATGTCCCTTTGAATAAATCAACCATACAACTTCATTTGTTAATAATTGATATTTAAGGGTGATGATGAGCTAAAAACGGATAGAGAACTTAACTCTCTCTGCCGAGTAGCCCTTAATTTCATCTCCATTTAAATCATGGTATTGTACGACCGGGGAAGTGCCTTGTTGTCGCTCATCGTGCTAGAAATGACTGCTAAATGCTGTTCATATAACAGCTTTGGCTTCTAATAATGGAAGGATAAGTATATTGGATAGTTTAATCGTAAATATATAAAACAACCGTGATGGTCGAATCTCAACTCTTTTGATCGTAGTTCCGCTCTATCGGGGCCTCTCCATGAGTTCAATAACAACAACAACAACTATAAATCAGGCCGCAGTCAAATGACTGAAAACAAGTGAAGGAGTAAGAAAATAAAAGAACACACACACACACACACACACACACACACACACACACACACACACACTTTATTACTTGATATTCATCATGCACAAACCACATATCATAACCATATTGTGCCTGATGAATATGTTTGAGGAATTTCTCAACATATGAAACTATTAGTAGCGTATTCCATCCATCCATCCATCCATCCATCCATCCATCTATACATACATCCATACGACGGGACGCTTTCATTTTTCGCCTACCAAATCCTCTTACAAGGATGTGGTGGGCCCGAGTCTATGGTAGAAGACACTTGCCTTAAGTGTCACGCAATGGTACAGAACCCGGAACCATGTTGGCAAAGAAAATGCTTACCATGCAGTCACCCCTTCACCGATTGCGCTTATCAGCCACCCCTGCGCCTATTTGTGTTATTTTCTTAGAAAGATTAGGCTGCTACAAACCAGCCATTGTATTTTTGGTGTCACATATATTCTATAGAATGTTCTGCAGAATGGTAAATGGTGAAACAACATAAAAATTCATCGGCTCCTTTCAATTGTTTTTCTAAAATTAACAATACTTCATACATAGACACAAGATCACAAATTTTGAACTGAGAACGCTTATTTCGTTGAAATCGATTCCATTAAATGAGACTGATCTTAAATGAGACTGTGATCTATTAACTCCCATAAAACAACAATAACCATACTGGGGGTCAATAACCCATAGGTTCTACAAACCGCCGGAGATCCTCCGACTCCTGCGGATCCATGAACATTGTACTAGAATTAGTGAATTGTATTCAATATTTTAAAATACTGCAGAATTATTAAGTTATATAAAATTCAATGACGCTTATCCTCTTTCATTTGAAAGATAAAACTGAAAAACCCGAGTTTGTTGTTAGTTAATAAAATAGATTTATCGAGTAGAGAATCCTTTGAAAAACAGGGGATTTGTAGAACAACAACAGTCAAGTAAAAGGGGCCCTCAAAAGTGAGTAGGTTATGAAGCGCGCACCTTGGAAGATGGTAGATAATATCACCTAGATTTGAACTCAGAAAGAACATGACTATAACTAAGAGAAGGTGCTCAACCGATTCTGCCTTATGATTTATTTTGAGGAGGAAGACGGAATTTTTGGGACATGTTTAGTAAACAGAATGGTTGGCGGATTGGATAAACTCTTGTTCAAACTCATTCATTTGTGAGTTTCTATCCTGAAGAGGTCACTTTGCTTTCATCCTTCTGAGATCGATATGCAAAGTGCCGGCCAAATACTGGATCGATCTCCTTCTCTCTCTCTCTCTCTCTCTCTTTCTCTATCTCTCTCTCTCTCTGTCTCTCTCTCTTTCTCTCTCAGAATCGGTTACACTGCACTGTGAAAATGTGATATGTAGGCCATTCTCACTGCCCTTTTCCACAAAGAAGTGGAAGAGGGTCGACAGAAAGACTGAAAGAAATACAGACGTAGAGAGAAAGAGAGAGAGAGAGAGAGAGACTGTATGAGAGGGAAAAATCAAACAAGTGCTTACTTTATTGCTTTCAAAATTTGACACCAGGCCAGCAATTTCGAGAGAAAGGGAAAGCCGCTCACTTCGACCTCAGCGTTCAACGGGTACTTTTTTTTTTATCGACCCCGAAAGGATGAAAGGCAAAGTCGATCTCGGCAGCCTGTGCACTTACAATGTAAAGCCGGAAGAAATGCCGCTAAGCATTTTGTCCGACGCTGTAACGATTCCACCTGCTCGTCGCTTTTGAAAGAAAAGTTAACATTGGCGCGATTTGAACCGAGATAACAGGGAAACGGAATAGATACGGCAAAGTACTGTATCAGGTGCTTTAACGACTTTCCCATTTAGCAATCTTTGTCGTTCATTAACATAGCATTTAATAAAAACCTCATGTAAATTTTAATTAACTTTTAACTACCCAAAATAAATTACGTGTGTGTATGTGTGTGTTCGTTGTGTATGTGTGTGCGCGCGCACAAATATGAAGTAATTATAGCCTTGAGTAGCTGCCACAATTTGAAGTGGAACCGGCCGTTCTACAGGGTCTCCAAGCACTCCTGTCATATCGGTCTAGCCAACCCGTCTAGTGTGTCTTGTCCACCTCTACGTATAGAACTTTGAATTTCTTCCTATAGCACAACATTGTGCCCCTCAATAACTGCAAAGATTCAAAACCAGCAGTGGCTCTCAGGGCCATATGCGGCTCTCAAGCATCCTTCTTGCGGTCCCCGTTGCTCTCCCCTCTGTAAATATAATAAATCTTTCTTTATTTTAGGCTTTACTTTTTATGTTGCTGCCTCTTAAAACACCCCCGGGTTTCGAAGCTGGCCCGGATATTAAAAAGATTGAGACCCATTGCTCAAAATACTTGCTGAAGCTCCTCTTTTCCGACTACCAACAAAACTCACTCCACCTCGGACACCACACAACCGTCATTTTGTCTTATCCGTTACATTTCACTTCGAAGCACTGCCCTTCCGAAGAATATGTCCCTGCTACAGGGGCTTCATGCATTTCCCACCAACAACAAACCCGCCCATTGCCAAGCACAAACATATTCTGTCCATGCTATAGCTTTGACTTAGCCTCTTCAGTTTTATCATTGTGAAAGAAAGGGCTGCAAAGGGCAGGGCAGGGTAGGGCAGGGCATGGCAGGGTAGGGCAGGACAGACCTTCCTCCCTTGGGAGAAATTCTGCACTTTCAGATTATGAGGATTTGAGTATATCAACTTGATTCGTACTTATTTTAGCGAACTAGGAAGGTGGAAGCATGCATGCATACAAACACACACACATTCATACACACATGCTTACATACATACACACACACACACACACATACATACATACATACATACATACATACATACATACACGCGTGTGTGTATGTGCGTGCGTCTGTCTGTACGTGTATATGTTTATGTATATGCATGTTTATATGTATGTGCATATAGTAGAGAGAGAGTGTGAGAGAAATATTGACTTTGCGACGCCACAAAAACCACTTTTGAAAGGCATGGTCAATACATACCTTTATACGTACTTACGTA
>NC_068993.1:60161215-60161886 GCF_001194135.2 Octopus bimaculoides | reverse complement strand
ACACACACACACACACACACACACACACACACACACACACACACACACACATGTAAGTATTTGTGCCTGTGTCACAACTTGATAAACAGTGTTGGTTTGTTTACGTCTCCGAAACCAAGCGGTTCGGCAAAAGAGAACCATAGAACAGGTAACAGGCTTTAAGTGAAAATAAGCAGTGGTCCATTTGTTCGACTGAAACCCGTCAATGCGGTGCCCCAGCTTGGCCGAAGACCAATAACTGAAACACGTAACAAAAATAAAAGATAAAATAGAAAATTAAAACCCTGAAAATTGAACGTGTTATTCTAGGCGTTCCAAAAAGACTGGATGGTCACGGCACGGTTATAACGTAGTTAAGGGTAGATCTCCTCCAATACAGCTGATGTAGTGGGTCTCAATCATTTTTTTCTTCTAAGGACCCCCTTGATTTATGACTTTTTAAACATGGAATGGTTATAAGGGTCCATTCTATATTTTGTAATTAAATATTTTCTTTATTGCCCACAAGGGGCTAAACATAGAGGGGACAAATAAGGACAGACAATACAATTAAGTGATTACATCAACCCCAGTGCGTAACTAGTACTTTATTTGTCGACCCCGAAAAGGTGAAAGGCAAACTCGACCTCGGCAGAATTTGAACTCAGAACATAACGGCTGACGAAATACCG
>NC_068993.1:60159009-60161115 GCF_001194135.2 Octopus bimaculoides | reverse complement strand
ATATACACACACACACATATAAGCTATGTGTCTGTGTGTGCATGTGTATGTAGAGTCGGATGTAGAAAAGAAATCCAAATATAAATTATTTTGTTTCCTTTTAATCCTTATATTCGTGCGAAACATGCGCCTGCGGTCATATAGGAGTTCCCACCGTGACCGTGTACCCTCCTATGTGGTTGATATATTCTGGACGGTGGGATCTCAGATCAACAATTTTAGCATATGGATCTTCCCACCTTCCTCTCGATTGTTGTATGGGGGACTTCTACACCTCAGCCCTCGTTTGCGCTTCATGCTGGGTCGTCGGTTCGTCTGGTGTTGTGGATTGGATTACGTCCCTCTCTTTTTCGAAGAGATTCACATTTTGTAGGTGTCTTAATTCTTTTCGCAAAACACAGATCAGCTGTGAACATTTGAACCGCCATCTCTTGTAGTACCTGGTCCTCAATTCGGATGGAATCGGCGGTATTTCATATTACGCAATGACGTCCCATACAGACATTTGTATCACTCTTGTTGTCAAAATTAGTTGTTAGCCTTTCCAGAATTTTCCCTCGTATATTTCTACGTATATCTTGTGTTTTCCCTCCAGGGGGTAAAGTTGTAGATTTTTCACCGTTTAATAAATATTTTACATTCTAATGAGGGAAGACAAAGTTGTATGTAAACCAAGGCCTGAAAGATATTTCTGTGACAGTTTTCTAATTTACATTGTGGCGCAACATGGTCACAGCACTTGGGCTGAAACGCATAATAGAATAAAAGAATAAGAGAATAGAAGACTAATAGAATAAAGGAATAACAGAATAACATCATTATCACATCGGACAAAATGTTTAGCGCTATGTCTTCGGATTGTTTACGTATTGAGTTGAAATCTCATGTAGGTTAGTTTGAATTTTCATGATCTTAAGATTAAGGAAATGAAGAACCATTTGACATAATCCACTAAACCCTTCCCTCCAAAATTCTACTGGGCATGGGCAAAAATTTAAAACACTTATCATTTTATTATCGTTCTTATTTTATTATTATTTCTATATTTATTATATTATAGGCATAAATTTACACACACACGCACACTCTCTCTCGCGCGCACACACAACCACACATATTTAACTGCGCCGTATAAAAGACCATTCGCACCGAAAGCATATAGAAAGTTTGTTTACATAGAACAAAAACGAACTAATACGGTTCTTAAATTTGACAGAAAGAGGGAGGTTAATTCGCTGGTGTAAAGGAAACAGAAAGGGTTCGAGTCTCACGCGGATGGGAAAGCCTACTTTTTTCTGTCGAGGGCTTATATGCCCCTTTATTAGACTATTTTCTTTAGTCATTGCACGGTGATCCCTATAAGCTTTAGGCTTATATAAAAATACCATTATTATTATTATTTGCAGGATTGTAAAATACGGCACCGTATAACAAAACCATTCGCACCGAAAGCATGTATTTGTATATATATGCATACATATATATACATACGTATATATGTATGCATATATATTTCTCCCCCTCTTTCTCTCTCTCCCCCTCTCTCTCTTTCTCTCTCTACACACGCACATACATTTGTGTGCGTGCACACACCCATCTCCCCAGGCACACATACATACACACACAGAGTACTCTCGTAAGAATAATGCTGTCCGAATAACCGAGGAAGGTTAGCAGGTCTTAACTTCGAAGTCACTGTCTTGTAAAAATATTTCAAATATGTACTAAATGCAATTCTTCAATTTCTTTCTTCAGAAATTTTTTTTTTCCCCTGCAAAAAGGGTTTTCAGGCCAGTATTTTCTTGCTATTAATTTCGGTTTCTTACCAAATTATTCCACATCCTCTAGAAACTTTATGAAATTCTTATGACTTCAAACATATTTATTTATTTATTTATTTATTTATTTATGTGTTTCAGCCAAGTGGCTGCGGTCATGCTGGTGCACCACCTTTAGTCGAGCAAATCGACCCCAGGACTTATTCTTTAGAAGCCTAGTACTTATTCTATCGGTCTCTTTTGCCGAACCGCTAAGTTACGGGGACATAAACACACCAGCATCGGTTGTCAAGCGATGTTGGGGGGGGGGACAAAGACAGACACACAA
>NC_068993.1:60155756-60156559 GCF_001194135.2 Octopus bimaculoides | reverse complement strand
TATATATATATATATATATATATATATATATATATATATATATATATGATCATGTACATGTACATACATAAGTATATACTTCTCTGTGTGTATACACATTTATACATTTAAACACATATTTCAACTTTTGCTTGTTAGGGTCAATAGACTGCGGCCATGCTGGGGCAGAGCTTTCAATAGTTTTGTCGAACGAATCCACTCCCGTACACATATTTAATTATATACACATATACGATGCGCTTCGTTCAGTTTCCGGTTAGGAAATCCACTCACAGGGCTTTGGTGCGATAGGGGCTACATTAGAAAATACCTGCTCAAGAGGCCACGCAGTGGGTTCGATCCTGGGACCATGTAGTTGTACACACCTATATTTAGAATTAAGTGTATGCATGTAAGTCCAGAGATAAATTTGTGTGGGTGCATGTATATATGTGTGTGCATGCGATGGTCCCGAATATTTGTATAGAAATGGTCATCGCCTATTTTGCCCTCTGCAGAAGACATATGCATATATAATGCATAGGCGGGTGCATATATAAGCATACAATTAACTGCACACACTGCCACTTGCACGCGTGCCCTCACGCGCTTAGAGAAAAAGGTACACATGTCCACATCCAACCAACTGGAAGTGGACATGACTGTTTTTGTACTTGGCGGTGCTTACATCAGATCAGCCGAGTGGGTTAGTGGGAAAAAAGGGATTCCTTATACATATGCATACACACACAAACACACACAAATAGGTATTATCTGTGTGTGAGTGTATATATATATATATATATATATATATATATATATAT
>NC_068993.1:60153388-60155138 GCF_001194135.2 Octopus bimaculoides | reverse complement strand
ATATTATAGTTACAATTGAACCTTCGATAATTAAAGCAAAATATATCTTAATGAAATAAGACTTGGTAAAATTTTCTGGCTTGGTTGAGAATTGTTTGCTCCACGATCCTGGCCACTTAATCACTTTGCAAATTGTATTCGATTGCAACCAAACATCCCACTAATAAGGTTTTTTTTTTTTTTTTTAACTAGAAAGCATCTGTAATAGAAAATATTAACTTTCAGTGCGACTTTTAAATGTCTTGATTTTAATTTTACGAGTTTGTTTCTGTGTGTCAGAAGCTTTTATTCCGAAACTAATTGTGTTTGTATCACTGTAACTTCATAGGCGCAATTCTGTCTGTCACCATCTTGTTTGATTTTCGAAGAACTGTGAATCGTATATCTTTCTGTTCGTCCTCTGCAGTTTCTTCGCTATTTTCCTGAGGGTGGATTTCCTTGTCCTTTACAAATAATTCTTCTTCCACACCTGTGTTCGTTTGTCTTATGTTGACTCTTTTTTTTTCTTTCTTTACTATTATTTTTATTTGCACCTATTCCTTTCCCATCGCACTATAACTATATTCTGAACGGAAAATCGAAAACACGATTTCCCTCAAGTCAACAACAGTAACAACAACTACAACAACAGTGACAATGATGATGATGATGATGATGATGGCTATGATGACTATCATGAGTATGATAATGATGATAGTACTGTTGATATTAATAACACAGTAGTCGACTCCTTCCCGACTCCAGTGCTCACCTGGTACTTACTTTATCGACCTTGAAGGATAAAAGGCCAAGTCAACTTCGGCAGAATTTGAACTCAGAACGGCTGCAAAAGTGACAACAAACTAACATCAGTGTCACTACTAATGGCCTTCGCCGGGTTCCTCATTTTGCAACGACCTATGAAGTGGGACACAAATTTATAGGGAAGTGTGCGATGCACCAGCTTCGTCTAATTGCTTCATCCTTACTTCAATGGAAGAAACATGTTCCCATATATCCCATATTGTCGGATTCAACAGCTGTTTTAAGAAATTATGGAAATTCCTTCCTTGTTTCCAAAGAAGAGATATGTCACTTTCACCCTCGCCTATTCCTCAGGCAAGGAGTTATTTGTGTTAGTTACGCACGTTTGCCACGTTTTTCTCTGGCAACTGGTTTTAGGTTAGTAACACTAATACCTTTGTGTCGAGTGAATTTGTTTTCATTTGTTAAAATGTCATTTTCCATTTGACAAAATATATGTGTCTACATATATAATTAAACTTGTTTTATTTACCGTTTAAAATCTGCGTTGTTATTTTCATTCTTATCTGTTATTGTATTGGGTCGCTCTGCTACAATGAGAAGTAATTTCGGAATAAATATAATTACTCGAAATAAAAATGTGTCTAAAAGCGGACCTTTCTGAGGAACCTAAGTATTAGAATGAAAGTTCACATACTGGAACAGATTACTTCTTTGATGATAGTGATGATGATAATAATAATAATAATAATAATAATAATGATTTCAAATTTTGCCACAAGGGGCAGCCATTTTGGCGAAAGGGATAAGTCGATTACATCGACCCCCAGTGTTTCACTGGTCCTTATTTTATCGATGAACGGCCAAGTCGACCTCAGCAGAATTTGAACTCAGAAGGTAGCGGTGAACGAAACACAGCTAAGCATTTCGTGCAGAGTGCTAACGACTTTGCCAGGTCGCCGCCTTAAAAACGACAACAACAATAATGATTTCATTTATTTGCCAC
>NC_068993.1:60149758-60152661 GCF_001194135.2 Octopus bimaculoides | reverse complement strand
CAACAGATCTTCTTTTACAGACTTTGTGAAACTTTCTGCAGGAAAGATATTCAAAGAGAAATCTTACAATTCCAAGAAAGCTATATATATATATATATATATATATATATATATATGTATGTATGTATGCATATATGTAGACACATATAGAACTGCCAGAACATATCTTAATTCGTCTAAACGAGACATTTATTTCATTGACAGGAATACATCTAATTACAAACATACATATATACATAGATGCATAAACACACACATATACAGAGTTGGCGTGTGTATGCATGAATGTATGTCTATATGTATGTATGTGGTTATATTAACGTATCTTCTACGTTCTGTCATCTTCGCTTCTCACCAATCTTAATTAGTTTAAACGGATACTTATGTGACAGACATAAGTGTGTTGTTATTGTTGTTATTGTTGTTATTGTTGTTATTGTTGTTATTGTTGGTAAGCATCATCATCATCACCATTATCACCATTACCCCCACTACAATCAGCAGCAGCAGCATCAACAGCAGCAGCAGTCAAGCCATCAACTTTACCTGTATTATCTGTGATCTACATCTTTCATCATCAACTTCGTCATCAACATCGACCTAGAAAATGGTTTCGCTTCGTGGTTAATCGACGTACTAGAAATAACAGCCAAATCTCCGTCAAATTGCACTTTACCTTCTGGTAAAGTGCGGCGTGCGTGTGTTTTTGTAAAAATGCTTCGAATGAAGCCGTCCCAGGTGCGACAGACACGAGAGAACGGCAGAATGGTAATGAGTGAGAATGCCGTTAATTATTCGTCTGTTCTGTCAATACAGACCGGGGGCTAAACAGCAACATCGACGCAGGAATCTCATCAACACTAGAACAACAACAACAACAAGAACTTCTAAAACAGCAACAACAACAACAAGTACTTCTACAATAGCAACAACAACAACAAGAACCACAGCATCTACAACAACTACAAAAATGACAACAGCCATGTCTTTATTATCCTCAGTAATGTACTGGTGTTGGTACGAAGTTTGTATGTTCTTCTTGATCGTCGTCGCCACCGCCGAAAAGACGAGGAGTTCAGAGGAAAGGGCACTTCGCTCCCGATCGTAAGGGTGTGAGTTCGATTCTCACAATTTATTTCACGTTGCTCCAGTTCACTCAGCCCCCTTGCACGTCAATTTCACGAGCAAGCTGTTCACGTGATTTGGGTCAACTAGAACACTGATCGCCGTAACCGACGGAGTGCCAGTTCATCACCACCACCACTATAACAATCACCCTCTCCATCATCATCATCATCATCATCATCATCGTTTTAACGTTTATATGGCATTCTGCGTTCGGATAACTCTTCACAAGCACTTTCATTTTCCTAATCCACTACCACATCATTATAGTCGATGTCATCCTCTCAATTTCCCACATCAGAGGCCCTCAGCCATTTCTTTTATCTGTGGGCCCCATTGACTGCTATTCTATTCTGGCAGATCCCATAGACATTCCGTGTTTAAAAAACTAGCTTCCAATTTCGAAATTCTAATTTTGTTTTCCACCATTTCCCTTGTGGAGGTTTGCAAAAGACCTTTCTGAGGGGACATGCTTCAGTGGCCAAAAGCATGTTGAACGAAATCGTTAGAGAAAGAAATTTTCTCATGGACCCCTTAATATACTATGGTGGGTCCTCAATTTACTGTTTTGCCTGAGTGGACCCCACCAAAGTCTTTTATTGGACCCTCGTTGAGAATTACTGATTTTACATATTCACCTCCTTCTCCATTACAACTATCAACGTCACCATTGTCTTCTACTATAGCCTCGAGCCAACCAAATCCTTGTGAGTAGATTTGGTTGACGGAAAAGCTCGTCATATACATACATTGACATGTATATATATATATATACGTGTGTGTGTGTGTTTGTGTATGTATTTGTGTGTTTGTGTTTGTCCCCCACCACCTCTTGACAACTGGTGTTAGTGTGTTTACGTCCCCATTAACTTAGCGGTTCGGCAAGAAAGAGGGCGATACAATAAGTACCAAGTTTAAAAAGAGAAAACAAGTGTTGGGATCGATTTCTTCGACTAAAACCTCTTCAAGGAGGTGTCCCAGCATGGCCGCAGTCTGATTTAATTGTGTGATTTAGTTGCTATTTCTAGCGGTAGAACTCGAATTCGAAGAGAGCTGGTGAGAAGGGTCTGTGTAGGTAAGAATAGGTTCGTAGGCGAGTGGCTGGGGAAGTTGAGTAAGTTTAAGTGCTGTGAGCAGCGTTGTAGATTCTAAGGTTGTGGGCCTTTGCCTTTTATATGTGTGTGTCTGTGTTCGTGCGCGCATGTGTTTATGTGTGTTTGAGTGAGAGAGAGAGAGAGAGAGAGAGAGAGAGAGAGAGAGAGAGAGAGAGAGTTGGGGAGAAAGAGAGAGCTAAGTGTTGTCTGCAAGCTAGTAAGTGATAAAATTGGAAGATGACAAAATTTTAATCAGATAAGGGCAATATTTCAATAATGATTAAGAAAGTCGAATGTTAATCCAGTTAATCCTGCAAATGTTGACCGAGAGATTGACTATCAACACTAGTATGCTCACTATCTTAGTGCCACATGGATTAAAGAAAGATATATATTAACACCACAACATTGACTGAACTATACTGAAAGCCGAAGAATTCTGAGAGTAAATTAGCATTAAAATTAGTGAATTCTATCTTGGTAATTAGGTTTAAGATGGACAAGATGTAACGTCCACATACACACACTTATATACACAAGAAATGCACATGTAGGCGTATCTATGCTCATGTGTATCTACACATGTGTGCGTTTAAAAGTGTGGCGGTATGACACACATGTACATACACATACACATATTCATGTATTTATATATATATATATATATATATATATATATATATA
>NC_068993.1:60143040-60149748 GCF_001194135.2 Octopus bimaculoides | reverse complement strand
TATATATATATATATATATATATATATATATATATATATATATATATATATCCTCTGTACATGTGTGTGTGTATTTGTGTCGTTTTGATGCCCCTACTTAACTAATCATGTAATTAATTGAACGTAATTTTTATCGGTCGCGGTTTAATGTAAAATGTCCATTTAGTTGCGAGTAAAGACAGATGCCTTCTCGATCCATCCAACCTTGACCTGGGAATAACATTCAAGTTGTAAGAGAAGGCTTCACCAACGCTGGGCAAGTAATTTTGCAAAGCAGAGCTGTATCAGTTTTTCTGAATTCCTCTATGTCACTGACATCCGACAAAGTCTATAAAGGTGGCTTCTATTGAAGACCTCCAATAATAATCCTATATTCTATAGCAACAAGGCCTGAACTTACATCGATGCCCAATTCAGCGAGAATTTCGATATTTTCATTATTCGCGTTTATAAGAATTCCTCCAAACCATTCTATTTAAAGTTCTGTTCCACACAGCAACTTATTCCTGTTTAATTGAGACATTCCCTCCTGTTGTTGATTGACTAGACCTGCTGGTCCTTAATTCTCAAACGAAACAAATTGGTTCCTTCATTGAGGCTCTATATCCAGGAAGCTTAAATTTACAGACTGACATTTAAAGTAATCAATCGATCTGTTTAGTGTGTCAGCGAGTATTTAACTTGAAGATTCAGTAATATATTGGCTGGAAAGTTGGGCGTGGCTGTTGGGCGTGGCTGTTGGGCGTCGATAGTAAAGCGTCTCCTTACAAAAATCTTTCTACAGTTTACTAAATTTCATTCTCCTGTTTTAGTAGGTTGGTAATCAGGCAGCATGATCCAATATATATATATGGGTGTATGTATGTATGTATGTATGTATGTACGTATATAAGTATTTATGTATGGATGTGTGTGTGTATGTACTTTTACAAGAATAGTGTTATTGAGAGTGTCTTCGAAGTTTCCGTCGGTTAGTATTCATCGGACTTCAGATGAAGGCTGAAACTTCGAAATCACTGTCAACTTTATTCTTGTAAAAAGAATATATATATATACATACATATATATATATATATATATATATATATATATATATATATATATACTCACACACACACACACACACATACATTTATACATATACATACACACATGTGGAAAGGTTTGGATCCACATACGGGAGGGAACTCAGTCAGTAAACCCAACCGATATAATCAATTGTTAGCTAACGTCACTTAACATACGTATTATAAATAGCTAAACACCGCAAATAATTAGTCTGATGCTCAGAAAACGAATGCACCCAATCACCGTCTATTCTGTCAGCCATGTTTATCCTTACTGGTGCAGTTGTGCTGTTTTTCCCCTTTGTTTTGCATTTTACATTCAAATAGTTATATCTAGAATGCTTTCGGAATATTAGTACCTTTGATCCCGGTAGTAGGTTACCTGTGTAGAAGATCTTTGAGTTTCAGTTTCCGAAACTGCATTTAGCACTTTTATTTTCTAGAGAATTTGTTCTTGTTAACGAAGACATTTAGTTGTGCTATTTTTTTTTCTAATACTTGTTTGTTATCGTCAAATGCTTTATTAGCATTTGAAAGAATTCACGCTTCGCCTACGCGACTTCCTACTTATCAGGTGAAAATCCCTTATGGATGTCATCAACAGCGTGACGAAACATAATGAAATGATTTGTTCAATTGCTAACAAAAACGTATTTTACGACAAAACACAATAAATGATGAATATTTCACAAGTCATAGTTATAAAGGAAAGGCAAATGGAAGAAGGATTAACGAAGGACAAAAAAACGATAAAGAGTGAGATATTACAGAAAATTGGCATTGAAATATATATATATATATATATATATATATATATATATATATATATATATATACATACATTATGAGGTATATAAATATATACAATATAATGATGTTTATCTACAGACGCAATGAAGTACAGCAGTCGCATTTGATATGATTTGGTGCTATGTACGTTGACTGCAGTAAATAGGGACTTTGAGACAGGGCTCAAAGGTGCAGTTTTTCGGAAGTTAATAGGTCTTCCGGATGTTTCATCACAACTGCAGATCCTACTCTAGCCTTGCGGTCCATACTAAAGTCCAACGGGACAGAGACACGAGAGCTGCAATGTAAGCCTGGGTTTGGCCTCTCCAAATAAAAGTTAATCTCAAATCGTAATTTAACTTAATTCCAACTTAATAAATGCATAAATTATATTCAAATTCTACCAATTTTACCACATAGTTATCCATTTTATGATTGGTCGTTTATAATTTTATCAGCTTTTATGAATTATGTTATCGTTTTTCTTACGCATACCACATTCTCGACGCGAGTCTCCATCATCCTCTTATATATATATATATATATATATATATATATATATATATGTACGTACACACACATATGTATATGTGGAGACGCAATGGCCCATGATTTTACTAGCGTGCCTTTATATATATATATATATATATATTCTATGAAAAGTAACACAAAGTGGCTGATGGTATGAATTCGGATAACAAAGACGGATTAAGTTATATTAGATTCCTTTTTCCTTTTAAAATTTCCTTCACTTCAGAGTCGACCGGGACAATCTGAAAAATTTTCCGGAATTGACATGTCATTGTAGCAAAACATGTTTGCTTAATCTTTTTTTTTTTTTGTTAGAGATATGTGGACATGTGTTTCTGCCCGAATAGGCATCATCAGTACAGTACTTGACGGTTGACCAACTGCAGTTGATGACATAAATGTTACTCGACATACACTGCGTCGTAAAATATAATGAAGGTGGTAGCGGCTGGAAATGTTAATTATAATATTTCTCGATCATGACAATTTGTTGACTAAATAACAAATCCGCCAACAACGGCAATCATAACCGTTACCCTACAATTTATTTTCCGGTTGATCTCCTAATTGTCATAATCACTGTAAGTCTATTACACCTTTCCAAGAAATAGGTATCAGATACAAACACACTGATTGGGTTACCGGGCATAATTCTCTATCTAGTACGTTATTTTCTGTCCTTTTTGGTCGGTGATAATGGTTCAATCTGAACAATATATGAATGATATCAAAATTTTTCCCCCACACCTCTCTTTGAAATGAGAATCGGTCTCGAATCAGTGAGACTTCTAGCCAAGGGTATAGAATGCAGCCAATGCATATACAGTTTCACAATTCTTTACAATTCGATATGCGAATGTATATAATTGTATTTATTTTAAATTTAACATTCATATTTCCTAGTCTATCTTGGTTATATGCAGTAGAAGCTATGGAGATTACATTATTGTAACTCTATTTAAGAATATTGAGCAAAGCGTGACTACTACAATGGCTGTACGGAGCGATGTGTTCCGAAACACATAAGCGTACATGCTTACGTACACGTATAGACACACACAAACACCTCGCATAAAGATATATATGTATACTATATATGAATACATACATTACATACGCACACATATATTCTATTTCTATCTCATAATATAATCAATATTGCAACTATTCGATTCATAAATATTTAATTAAAATATCTCAATATCTTGGACGAATTGTGGCCGTTTGGTAGACAACAGATGTAGGCATGTATACATTTTGATACACTGTGAAACAACATGATATATATATTACTGTATATGAAGCAAAACATCTGAGAAACTCTCTAAATATTCGATGCAACGTTTCACTTAGATTGCTCATCAGGAAGAATATAGTTAAGGCAGTTTTTAAATCCGCTCTCACTATATGCAGTGTAGTTGAGAGGTCGTATTAGCATATTTAAATGTATAGATGCAAACATTTTTGAGTAAGTCTGGTATCTACGAATTTTTCGTTATTCATTGGTAATATTGGATGTTCTATACAGAGGATTGTGGAGACGCGTGGCTTAGTGGTTAGGGTGTCAGCACCATGATCGTAAGATTGTGGTTTCGATTCCTGGACCGGGTGACGCGTTGTGTTCTTGAGCAAAACACTTCATTTCACGTTGCTCCAGTCCACTCAGCTGGCAAAAATGAGTAACAAATATATATATATTTGTGTGTCTGTGTTTCTTCTTCCACCATCGCTCGACAACCGATGCTAGTGTGTTTACGTCCCCGCAACTTAGCGGTTCGGCGCAAGAAACCAATAGAATAAACACTAAGCTTACAAAGAATAAGTCGTGGGGTCCATTTCTTCAACTAAAGGCAGTGCTCCAGCATGGCCGCAGTCAAATGACTGAAACAAGTAAAAGATTATAACTGCATTCATACATACCTCAGTAGATCTATTGCCTACGAAGTTTTTGGAACTTGTTCAATATGAATATTCTACATCAATCATAAACTGAATTAGAATAATCATAAGTCGAGCGCTTTAAATGTTTGTTATTAACAGTAATCTATTGGTGATAATTCGTGAACTGTAATTTCGTTTCTATATATTTTCGATTAAGGATAGTTTCCTCCTGTTTGAATCTCCGGACTTGGAAATCTTGTTGCCCTTATTTCGCTGAAGCGAAATCTTGCGCCTAATTTCAAGAGAATTTATTGGATATTTTATTAAATATTAAATATCTACAAAATCTACGTTGTTTACTAGTATATTAAATTGTTTGCCTGCATATATTTATTTCAAAATATTTATATACACCAGTCTTTCTCTCACTCTCTATTTCTTTCCATATATATATATGTATGTGTGTGTGTGTGTGTGTGTGTGTGTGTGTGTGTATGTGTGTAAAGGATAGACACGCGTTCGCTATTGGTACGAGAAAGGTATTTGAGACGGGCAGACGTTCGAAGAGAAGAAGGAGGAGGAGAAGGGACATAAAGGAAAGCCTCTAAGTGGCGAGAGAATTATGAATAATTTAAGGCCCCAATTGTAAGTCATTCGAAGGCGCCATCTACAATATCCCTGAAAGCTAAAGATGTCGTTTGTAATAATTCCCGGCTGGAACTCTGTCTGCTGCACGTGAATTGCACACACTGTCTCTTTCTTTCTTTCTCTCTCTTTCTCTCTCTCTCTCTCTCTCTCTCTCTCTCTCTCGACTCTTCCTCTCACTCACACACACAGATGCACACGCGCGCGTGCGACACATAGCAAGCAAACGCACATACATTAAGAGTCACAAACACATACACATATACACCCGTATATACTCAGGCACTTGCACAAACACATAAGCCTTACTTCTTGTTCACGCATATATTCGTAAACCAGGCGTATACAAAATTCGACAAGAACTTATATATATATATATATATATATATATATATATATGTGTGTGTGTGTGTGTGTGTGTGTGTGTGTGTGTGTGTGTGTATGTATGTATGTATGTATGTATGTATATGAACACACATACATATGTGTGTGTGTATGTATACCCACATACAAATGTCAAGATTATCCTTTTAAAGCGAGTCTTAGAATAACAGAGCGTTTGCTGAATAGAGGACTCAATACAGAGTATGAGTTGTCGAACAATACTTAAAATCTTAGCACAAATTTTAAAACACACACACACGCATACACATACAGGTACACACACTCATAGATACACTGGGGTCGATGTAATCAGCTTCACCCACCCCCAGCCTCATCCCGAAATTGCTGGCCTTGTGCAAATATTTGAAACCAATTTTACCATGAGCGCCGGGCACCGAGTATGAAGTGGCTGCACCGAAACATAGGGCCGACGGATTTTAATAATCGGGATAAGTCGCTAGCTTATCAGGGTTTATATTCTTATCATCACTTTTGGCCAAAGAGGTTATGAAGTTGATGAGATTTAAAAGGCTAAAGACGAATACCTCCCTCGTTGACCGACAACTTTTTCAAGTCACTCTTATAAAAGAAAGTGAGGGTGGCGAGGAAAGTGTTGCCTCCTTTGTTGAAAAAGTGGATGAGTGGCAGCAAGGTCTGAATGTGGAGACACCTGGCTTAGTGGTTAGCGTGTTGGACTCATGATCGTAAGATTTTGGTTTCGATTCCTGGATCGGGTGACGCGTTGTGCTCTTGATCAAAACACTTCATTTCACGTTACTCCAGTCCATTCAGCTGGCAAAAATGAGTAATCCTGCAACGGGTCGGCGTCCCATCCAGGTGGAGAATATATATGCCACTGAAACAAGGAACCAGGCTCTTATGAGTCGTCATGACTCGAAAAGTTAACTTTACCTTTACTACCTTTACCAAGGTCTGAATGCATGGCCCTGCTCTAAACATGAACATCTAGATTGGAAAAGGACAGTTAGGTACGGGCCTTCAGTGGTCAGGGTGACTGCTCCTTTTATCGCGTACCCCACGAGCGTGTCCCCAATTTGGGGGAATTTTTATTTATTTATTTTGCTTTTATTCCATTTCTATTTACATGTCCTGCATGTAATTCCACATTGAGTCGTCTTGCACCATCCACGATCCTTGTATCAACCCTTGTGGTTAAGAGAAAAAGCACCATCATTGTCATCATCATCATCATCATCATCATCATCAGTAGCAGCAGCAGCAGGGTTATTTTTTTACATGTGTGTAATTGTGTATGAGAATATGTGAATTTGTGCATGTATGGGTGTGTTTGAACGGAATAGTGTGTGTTTGTTTGTGCGCGTGTGTGTGCATGCATGTATGTAGGTGCGTGTGTGTGTGTGTGTGTGTGTATGTGTGTGTGTGTGCGTGT
>NC_068993.1:60142596-60143030 GCF_001194135.2 Octopus bimaculoides | reverse complement strand
GGGGGTGCATTTGTGTGTGTGAGAGAGAGAGAGAGAGAGTCAGTGTCTGAAGTATTTCAAACGTGATGGATAGAAAATTTTTCATATTTCCGTTTTAGCATTCAGTGAGCTTAAAACTAATATCGCGTTATAGCGATAAAATAAGGAAATAAGCTACAACAACAGCAAACACACCAACCTCAGCAGCAGCAGCCAAAGCAACAATAGCAATAACAACAACAATAATGGACAAAAGCAACTAAAATTAGAACAACAGTAACAATATATATATATAAGAAAATGTGTCCAAATTATTATTATTATTATGACCGACGCTAAAATTTCTTCATCATAATCATCTCTGCGCCTCCTCCTCCTCCTCTTTCTTATTTTTTCTTCTTCTTCTTCTTCTTCTTCTTCTTCTTCTTCTTCTTCTTCTTCTTCTTCTTCTTCTT
>NC_068993.1:60140723-60142092 GCF_001194135.2 Octopus bimaculoides | reverse complement strand
TATATATATATATATATATATATATATATATATATATATGTTCTTCTCTCTAGATTCTTCTCTCTCTATGTTCTTCAGCGGAATCAAACGTGAACGAGCTGAGATGTGTTATCGGTTCATTTGTCGACGATCTTTTACAGCTAATATCTATATTACAGCAAGATAAAGGCACGCAAGGGGACCTAAACCGGATTAGGGTTTATTTATTTATTATATTTTTTATTTACTATTTTTTCCGTTTTTCACCTCAAACCGTTTTTCATTTTTCTTTTTCCATAATTGACTTGTTATTATTATCCAACAGTGGCTGACGAATAAGTGGCCGTTTCTTTTCACCTATTTCCGTTTTAACTTTCTCTATCTTACAGTGGTATGAAATTGAGAAGATCTTCGCTTAGAGTGAATTCTCTTTTACTATACAAATATGTCAGTGGGTAGCCATGTTTATTTATTTATTCATTTATTTATTTATTTATTTATTCGGTTATTTATTTGCTTGTTTTTCGCGTTTATGGCAGAGGACAAAGTGTAGAGTCTATGACCTTTATTCTGAAAGCAGACACCTTGTCCAAAAGCGTACAGCAGTACTCCACCGAAGTCATCCAGTACCAGCTAGTGGTTGTGATGGTGGTGGTGGTGATAGTGATGTCGGTGGTGGTCGTGATGGTGGATAAAGTCTCCCATCGTTAAAGAACAGACGCTTTCCAGCTAATGGTCGGCTTCCGTGGAGTTTCTGCTTGTCCGGTCTCATTCACAAGGACTTAACAGACGATGCCACAGAGGGCGGCGGTTTATCTCGACCATCGCGATTGCCATGTGAACTACATATCCGTATGTTCTTGCCTAATCCTTCGTAGGGTGCAGGTGCGTGGCTTAGTGGTTAGGGTGCTGCACACAAGATCGTAAGATAGTGGTTTCGGTTCCTGAATCGGGGGTTGCGTTGTGCTCTTAGACAAAACACTTCGTGTCACGCTGCTTCAGTCTACCCAGCTGGGTGGGTAGCAAAGATACCCCACAGAATCCAGGGAACCGGCTTATAAGCCTATGGTTTGGGAAGGATCTCTCGCCCTTTCTTGAATCCCATCGTCTTCGCTCTCACCATCGCCCTCACCGCCGCCCTTTCCATCGCCAGTGTCACTGTCCTCGCCACCACTACCGTCTAATTCTATATATGTAATATAATATAATATAATATATATATATGTGTGTGTGTGTATATATGTATGTATCTATATATACATATATATGTGTGTATGTATGTATGTATGTATGTATGTATGTATGTATGCATGTATGTATGTATGTAAGTATGTATGTATGTATGTATGTATCTATCTATCTATCTATCTTTATATATATATATATATAT
>NC_068993.1:60138878-60140276 GCF_001194135.2 Octopus bimaculoides | reverse complement strand
ACTAATTACAGCCTACACCAACCTTATCTATTGTACGGCCAATAACTGACTCACCTAAAGTTTATTATCATCATAATCAGTTGACAGGCAAAGACAGAGCTTGCTGCTACTGCTTGTGGTACCAGTGGTGGTGGTGGTGGTGGCGTAGTGGTGGTGGTGGTGGCGGCGCAGTGGTGGTGGTGGTGGCGTCGCAGTGGTGCTGGTGGTGATCGTCTCAGTTGTGTGTGTTGTTGATGCTGTTGATGTTCGTGGTGGTGGTGGCGGTGATGAAGTAATGATGTTGATTATATGTGGAGCAATAGTATGGTGGGCCTGATGTGGCAGTGGTGGCGTCGTAGTGGTAGCTGGTATGTGTAAGGTTGTTACGTATGGATAGGGAGGGGGGGGTTAAGGTGGTGGTGGTATTATTGATGGTGGCGTTGATTATGCTTGCAGCGGTATGTTTGAGGTGGTGGTCGTGGTAGTGACAGTTCTGGCGCTGTAAATTGGTAGACGTTGGTGTCATAGTAGCAGCAGTGATGATATAGAAGGGTGGTGGTGGTAGTAAAGATGGTAATGATGGTGGTGGCGATGAGGATGGCAGCATGATGGTGGTGGTGGTCGTGGGGATGATGCTGACCGTTACAATGATGTTGGTGAAAGTGGTGACGGCAATGAAGATGATGATTTGATGACGACGACGCGATGATAAAGATGATGTTGATAATAGTGAAGGCGCTGGTGATAATGATAATGATCATGATGGTGATGATGATGACGACGACGACGACGAGGACGATGAGGACGATGATGATGATGAAGAGCAAGAAGAGGATGACACTGATGGCGGTGATGATAATGGAGACATCGGCGGTGGTGATGTCCATGATGATATCGGTGACAGCAATGGGAGTGGTGAGGTAGACAGAGGCTAGAGTTCTGGCGGTAGTGTGGTCTTAGTGATACAGGTATTGTTGAAGGTTGTGTTGTTGATGATGATGATGATGATGTTGGTGTTGGTGAGGCTACTGTTAGTTATGAGGCAGCGGTAATTTCGAAGTGAGAAATTCAGTGTTGTAATGGTAAAGGTGGTGGTGGTGGCGGCGGCAATGGTGGTGATGGTTGTGGTGGTGGTGGTGGCGGCGGCAATGGTGGTGATGGTTGTGGTGGTGGTAGTGGTGGTGATTTGAGGGTGATATATTTGGTCTATTGATTCTGTTGGTGTGGCGTTAGTGATAGGCAGTCCAAGACAATTTGTTGTTGTTGTTGGTGGTGGTGATGTCGACTGTTTCACCTCAGGTGTTCAGCAATTATCTCATCTTCATCTACACATCTTCACATGGATGAAATGTTCATTTTGTAGTCTTTCGCAAGGCACATATATATATATACATATATATATATATATATATATATATA
>NC_068993.1:60137891-60138381 GCF_001194135.2 Octopus bimaculoides | reverse complement strand
TATATATATATATATATATATATATATATATATATGTGTGTGTGTGTGTGTGTGTATTGATTTAAGAGGATAAGCTGAGATCGGTGCATATCAAGTTTAATGGCTATGTAGTAAAGCACAAATCGAGTGGACGTCCACTACAGTTTGCTAATCCGCAACTCTCAAAATATCCAAAGTTGAAGTTAACAATAAAAATAAATTAATGGATTATACGGTATCGCTACATTCGTTTCATTCAGATATCTTATACTGCATTGTAACGTTGTACAAACAATGTATGTATGGAGCGTAACATCTATAAAATACTGCAAAACACAACTGAGAATCTCTCAAATCTTCAGGCTACACCATGTTGCATTAGAGCAAATAATGACGTGCCGCTGGACAGCGCAGCCCAACGGTATGTTTATATACATATGGAAGCATGCAGTTATGCATATGTATATATTTACATATGTGTACATGTGTCTATATACACACACACACACAC
>NC_068993.1:60137556-60137881 GCF_001194135.2 Octopus bimaculoides | reverse complement strand
ATATATATACATATATGTATGTACAGACACATATATTTGTGTGTGTATGTGGTGTGCGTGTATATATAGTCAGAGAGAGAGAGAGAGAAAGAGAGGGAGAGAGGAAGAGAGAAGGAGAGAGTGGAAAAGAGAGGGGAAAAAGACAGAAAGATAAATGCAAGCTAATGGTAAGAATAAGCGTTTGCAGATTATAACCTGAATATTTCTTCGAACAAGAAATTAACGGAAAATCGGTAAGTGAACTGTAAAAACAAAAAACAACAACAAAAAAAAAATTCAGTTACTATATATGTATATAAGCTTGATATATATATATATATATATA
>NC_068993.1:60134374-60136612 GCF_001194135.2 Octopus bimaculoides | reverse complement strand
TATATGTATACACATACAGACACACACTTATATATATATGCACACATATATAATATATATACATATATGAATACATTATATATATATATATATATATACATATAAATAAATATACTTATATATATATATATATATATATACATATATACACATAAATACATATATATTTACGCATACACTATAATATCTATATACATGTATGTTTATATATGTGTGTACTTACATACATGCACGTCGAAGCTGATGTCTTTAAAACACCACATGGGCATAAACGCCATATAGGCATAATCAAAGGGAAGTTCAATGAAAGATAATACGATTATACTCCATTTTTAGACCCATAGAAACAAACAAACAAGAAATGTGTAAAATATATGAATACATATGGTGATTGGGAGACAAATCTTGTAATTATGGTATGAACTGATATACCACGAAAGACAAATCAAGAGCGAAAGTTTAAGCTTTGATATTTGCATAGCAAAGAAAATCCACTTCCTGAAAAGTTTTACACAAAGCAGGAACCCGTTTAAACATTCGGTCCGAAATTAAACTAACATAGAAATGAAATACACGCATCTCCATATATCTGTGTGCCTGTCTGCTTCCCCCTTTCTCTCTCTCTACCCATATGCACGCATTCTTAACTATGCATCTATATATATATATATATATACATATCCATGTGTATGTGTGTGTATATATATATACACACACACGTACATATATCTATGTATATATACAGTATATATATAAATATATATATGTGTGTGTAAGTGTGTGTTTGTTTGTATGTGTGTGTGCAAGTGTGTGTGTGTCTGTGTTTGTGTGTGTTTGTGCATGTGTGTGTAGGCATGTATATATTCAGCCGTATACTCCTCCCCCGGGAATGGAGGAGTGTTTCTGCTAGACTGAAATATCAGAGACTTGTGTGTAAATGTGATCAAAAGCTCAAGCTGGAGCATACACACAGTTGGTATACCCCCAACACCGCAAATGAGATCATGAATTCTTAAAACATCATAAACCCACCCACCCATCCATCCATCCATCCATCCATCCATCCATTCATCTATCTATCTATCTATCTATCTATCTATCTCTATCTATCTATCTATCTATCTATCTATCTATCTATCTATCTATGAATATATATATATATATGTAAGAGTGTGTGCGCGCGTGTGTGTACACTTAAGTCATTACAAGTACATTCACATAAGTATAAAATGTTCATTGTTCTATAACAGCGTAAGTGATATCGATCAATGCTCGATTTTTTTCATTCGGTTTCTGTACTGTATGTGTTTGTGTTATGTGTGTTTGTATCTGCATGTATGTATGTGTGTGTGTGTGTGTGTGCAAGCTAATCTACGTAGATTTATATACACAAGCCTGTATTAATATAACAAATTATATTAATATAACAATTTATTAAATATATTTAAGATTTTGCCGGATTTTGTGTTCGTCGGTTTTAGAATATCACACAGTAATACGTTTGCGTTTACAAAGAATGTTGTGACTGATACATAATGTTATGTGTGTGTGTGTGTGTGTGTGTGTGTGAGTGTGTGTGTATGCGCGCGCACGTGTTTATGTATGTGTGTTTGTATGCGTGCGACTGTGTGTATATGAGTTTTTGTTGTATATGTTAGAAAGTGCATTTATGTCTAATTGAACCTGGATAGATATATCACCGTAAATGACACACCCACTTTTGTATGATGTTGCGTACACTTATTGAAAATATTGGTAACTGATGGCTTTTTGAGTATTTGACTATTATTTCAATGTAAATGTGTTTGTGTGTGTTTGATGTATGCATATCTATATGTATATATATATTTATTTGAATATACATATCTATTTACATATGTATGTATACGTATGTGTGTGTGTTAGTATATATATATATATATATATATATATATATATATATGCGTGTGTATGTGTTTATACATGTGTGTGTGTGCTTGGTTTATGCATATGTATTTACATATGTATATGTGTGTGCATGTTTCTTTTTGTGCGTGTTTGTGCGTACCTGTGTTGTTATGTATATTTATATTTAACAATCTTATACATTACTCAGTGTTTTCGTGAAATTTTCAAATGTAAGCTATAAATTTTTAATAAACATACAATTTAACCACGCTAAATCGTATGTTCATGAGATAAATATATACTTCACATCTCAAATTACCTTCACACACACACACACACACACACACACAC
>NC_068993.1:60130015-60133806 GCF_001194135.2 Octopus bimaculoides | reverse complement strand
AGAGAGAGAGAGAGAGAGAGAGAGAGAGAGAGAGAGAGAGAGAGAGAGAGAGAGACAGACAGAGACAGAGACCATGGGGCTTAAACACTTCCTTTACTTTTCACAATTAACGTGGCTAATTTATATATTTATGAAGCATGTACTTTTTACATTTACATTATGAAGCATGTACTTTTACATTTCTATTACTCTCTTACCTTTTTCTCTTCTCTCTCACTCTCTTCACTCACTCACTCACTCACTCTCTTTCTCTCTAGGTGTGTACATAATTTTGCTCATGCATGCATGTACATATGTATATGTATGAATATATGTATATACATATTCATATATGCACGTGTACGTATGAAATCTGTTAGTAAGTACCTTATTTTATTTGGTGGGAGGGGACTAGTCGATTGCATCGACCCCAGTGTTTTACTGGTACTTAATTCATCAACCCCGAAAGGATGAAAGGCAAAATCAACTTCGGCGGAATTTGAACTCAGAACGTAAAGACGGGCGAAATAACGGGCTGAGCATTTCATCCGGCTTGCAAACGATTCTGCCAGCTCACCGCCTTCAACAACAATAATAATATTGATGATGATGATGATGAAAGAAAGGCTGATAAACGTTTTACAATATATGTTTGTAAAACAATATATTGTTTGTATGAATTAAAATACAAAATTTTACCCGGAAATAAAAAGTGATTTCAAAATCTTATACAAGAAGGTCATGTCACAGTGTACACATGACGTGAGAGATCTCACGTCGTCTGATTCGTTGAAATTTAACATTTTTTAAACTCACGAAGTTGTACGGATTATTCTGTCCTTTTGACTGCAATTCAAAATGTGATACCATTTCCCACTTCATCGTTTTCATTTTTCCGCTTGATGGTTCTTAAAGAAAGTCTGCTTGTCTCTGTTGGCCTCTGGTTTCCGTCTTGCTAAATTCAGGAGTAATGTTGCTAAGAGGGATTACAACATGGTCGTTTAGTACTACTTGGTTTTTATTGCTGATGGCGTTTTTCCTTACCTTTGCCGGTTGTGACTTAGAGAAAGGACAGTTTGGTTTCTTGGCATTTTGGTTTCCTGGTTATGAAGACGTGAAAATTTATTTCCAAATGGCAAGTTGTGTCGGAGATTCATTTAGTCTGTCTTTGCAGTAAGCTTTTAGCTGGCTTATGATGCAGCATGTATAACAACTAGGTCACTGTTTTAGTGTTTTGTGTCTTGCGTAGTCGTACGGACATATATGTCCATGGTGATCTCACCTTACCACATATCACCAAATATTACATCAGCAATTACACTTTGCCTATATTGTGCCACAAAAATAACCACTAGCAAGAGGTCGATACCATAACCGATGATTCTGAGAGTGGCTCTTTGGCTCCTCTTTTACAAATACCACGTAACCAGTTACGGGCAACTAAACTGCGGACTGCTTGGATTTGTGATTTTCCAACACCCTCCATTTTAAAGCTGACACTTGTAGTTCCAGATGCCCTCCATCCCCTAGTGAGCAACATTTCACTTAAAAGAGCTGCCAGCTGTGCCTTAAACTCATGTTTAGATGGGATAAGATACCGTTTCGTTCTTTGCAAGAGAGTTAAATTGTTGTTTTCCAATCACAGGTCTTTATGGGCTTCAGTAATCGATTGTGGAGGGCTGACTCCATTTCAGTGTGTAAGCGTTCCTTGGTTTCGACTTTCAGAGAAACGTTCCATATCAAGAGATCTGACTGTTCGAAAGAAAGCAGGTAAAATCAATCATGCATGCCAGTCTTTACAACCCGAAGCACTTCGAACTTACTCGCAACTGTTGTTGCAAGATTTCTACTCGGTGGCATTAAAATGTTTGTTTTTCCTTTCAGTTTGACATCGCTTAAATATTTTTCGCTACAATAAATCGGTTTATTTCTGTCTGCAAAATATATTATTTTACACATTTTCAGAGTTTTTATTGGATGCATACTTTGAAAGCTTCAAGGCATTTATTTTATTAGAAGAAAAAAAAATTTGACCAAAATATAACACAAATCCATTATTTTCTTTAGTCAACATCTGCGAAGTGAGACACCAAGATGTAGCAAGAATTTTAATTCTTTATTTTAGTTCTTTTTTCTGGGGCGAGTTTTAAACAAATATGTACATGCATTCGCAATACATAATAATAATAATAATAATAATAATAATAATAATAATAATAATAATAATAATAATAATAATAATAATAATAACTGATCTTAATTGATTGGAAGTGTTATCATGTACATTGTTTTGTCTTGGTATAAAAGATGGGCTACAGCAAATATTCTGCTTAATACCACAGATTTGCTTGTCAGTTGCTTGATCTTAACCAGCTGAGCATGTCCCTTGGTGGCTGACGATATATGCATCTCTGATCATGAGCAGAAGTAGTGGGGGGGGGGCACCATAGCCATGTGTTGTGATGCATGTGCCTGGTGTACCCTTATCAGACAGGTAGTCATTATGGGTATAATGGGCTTCGTATATTTTACCCAGTGTCACTTTGATGGCATGCACTGCTCTCTCACTCAATAATAATAATAATAATAATAATAATAATAATAATAGTAATATTAATGATAATAATGACATAATCTTAATTGAGAAAGAAAACAAACTATGCTGGATGATATGCCCAGCTGAAAACAAGGTATGCGATAAGGAAGAAAGAAAAGTCGAGAGATATGACAGGTTAGCTTGGGAAAGTTAATCAGTTGTGGTCGCTGAAAAAGGTGGTAGTAGTACCAATAATTGTCGGAGCCCTGGGAACAGTGAGCGAAAATCTCGAGAAGTACGTGGAACAAATACGGGCTGTAATAAGGGTGGAGCACTTGCAGAAAACAGCACTGCTTGGAACCGCTCGAATACACCGGAAGGTGCTCAAAAAATAAGAGGTGTTCCCTTAGTTCACTGGTAGTGAACAGCTGACACCGTAGTACATCTCTAGCGTTAGAAGCTGCGCAAAGGCAATGATAATAATAATAATAATAATAATAATAATAATAATAATAATAATAATAATAATAATAATAACGATAACAATCGTTCTACTGAAGGTGCAAGGCCCGAAAGTTTTGGGGAGGGGGCCAATCGATTAGATTGACCCCAGTACGCAACTGGTGCTTAATTTATCGACCCCGAAAGGATGAAAGGCAAAGTCGACCTCGGTGGAATTTGAACTCAGAACGTAAAGACGGACGAAATACAACAAGAAGCTATGATGAAGGACATTCGAACTGTGACTTCTCCGTCTTTTTAAGTGCTGTGTATGATAGGATAATTTAATGTTTTTTCTGTTTTTTTTTTATTTATCACGGTCTATTCCCCATAGGAGGGGGTTAGCCATAACAAGACACACACCAGACATAATCTAATGTGCTCTTTCTTTATTAACGTTGTCGCAGTGAGATCGGGCAGATTTGACTGCTGTTTCTAGCAGGGCAAGTGCCTAGTAAAAGCAGTTAGGTGTAGGCCAGTACATCTCTGTTTCCTTAATAGATAAATGCGTTTCTTCACGTAAACCTCCTCCCAATTCCTCGACCAATGTTAGCACCTCGTTCCCATCATTCTCTTTTACTCACTCACCCCCACCCCGCCGCCGCCCTTCACCCGCTCATGTCAAACTCTGCTCTGTCTCATCCACAAATCCTCCTAATACCGGCCTTATTATAAGATTTATATATATTGTAGGTTTCTTATTTCGGAAGAACTGTGTTTGAAGATTATGTAAATATGTGTGTGGAAGAGCATGTTTGTCAGTGTGTGTGTGTGT
>NC_068993.1:60129556-60129915 GCF_001194135.2 Octopus bimaculoides | reverse complement strand
ATATATATATATATATGCTTGTATTTACTTAATTGAGCAGGTATATGTGTGCACTTGTCAGACGCGCTTTATGGTTGTAGTACATTATTTGACGCTTGGTTCCAACAGGCAAGCGAAGCCCTCACAGTAGCATCAGTATGAAAGCATAAACTACATACACACACACACACACATACATACACATACATACATACATACATACATACATACATACATACACACTTACATACCTGTATGTATATATATATATATATATATATATATATATATGTCTATTTATTTATTTACCTACATACCTACCTATCTATCTATCTATCTATCTATCTATCTATCTATCTATCTATCTATCTATCTATCTA
>NC_068993.1:60125973-60128794 GCF_001194135.2 Octopus bimaculoides | reverse complement strand
ATATATATATATATATATATATATATATATACATACATATATATATTCTAGATACATGTTAAATCGCACAGCGGATGTCATTTAAATATTATATCTTAACTATTCCGCTCTTCCGTCTTCAAGTCATATCTCTCTCTCTCTGTCTCTCTCTCTCTCCCTCTCTCTCTCTCTCTCTCTCTCTCTCGCTCTCGTGATTAGCTTCGCTTTGTTTTCGTCTGCCTAATGTCTATTCACTAACCGACATTCTAAGATACATTTTACGCTTCTACTATCCTTTAGACAGGTAATCCTTCAACGCGGTAATAATCAGAGAAATGGAGCAAACAACACCGACAGAACGATACCGGATGTTGTTAATTTGTCATTTTGCTTTGCATATACCTCTGACTTGATTACTTCATTACATTTCTTTCATCTTAATCACTAATCTCATTGTGAGAAATGATCAAAATCTACCAATATTTTATTCCATTCGTTTTCGCTGTATTTGCTCTGAGACATTAACATGTGCGCAAACACACGCATAAAAACAGACACGTACCCGTCTTCTTTTCTTCGCTTTCTGTTTTTACTCCCTCTTTTTCTTTTTCGTAACTTTTGCAGTTCCACCAGACATCTCCTTTCGGATTTATATGTCTGCATATAACTTTCTATTTATCAACATATGTATATGTATGTATTTGGCATATAATATACACGTGTATGTGTATATGTACATATATACATATATGTATATATATATATTTATATATATACGTATATATATATATATATATATATATATATATATATATATATATATATATATATATATATATATATATATATACGTATATATATACGTATATATACATATATATACGTATATATATATATATTTATATACGTGTATATATATATATGTCTATATATATATGTCTATATATATATATGTATATATATATATGTATATATATATATATGTATATATATATATGTATATATATGTATACGTATATATATATATATATGTATATATATGTATACGTATATATATATATATATATGTATATATATATACCTATATATATATATATATATATATATACACACAGACAGACAGACACACACACACACACACACACACACACACACACACACACACACATATCTATATATATATATGACAGAACCCTTAGTAATAGCAAAAAGTAATAACTGTCTCGCTCTTAAAGTAGATTTTTATGTTAGAACAGAGAATACTGCGTTATTTCCCATTCGAGTGCTTCAAATATGGACCTGTGGGGCATATAAGCACTCGTGTATTTATACATAAACACACAAGTCTCTATGTGTGGGAATATGAATCTAGCTTTCATTCGCATCAATGGAATTGAAAAGAATGTGAAACGTAAACAATAACAAACGCTGTATTTATAAATATTTCGGTGGGTGCGCGTGCGTGAATATATATACATTCATACATGAGCACGGACACACACACACACACACACACACACACACACACACACGTGTAAAGATGTATTTTTGGTCTGTTTATCATATTCACATATACAAATACAAACACACAGTCTCCAACACGTGTTTACGTTTATGTGTATGTGTGTGTGGGCGTGAGTGTGAGCGGGCGCACGCCTGCGTCTGTCTGTGGGCGTGTGCATGTGTGTGTGTGTATGTGTGTATGGGTGTGTCTGTGTGTCTGTGCTTACCTATGTGCGTATTTACGTATAGACTCAGAAATTTGAGATTAAATTGCATAAACAGGCACCGTTAATCCCGCACTAAAACGTTTAATGTGCAAACGCGCATATAATGGGATGCGACAAAAGGGGAATAACGCATACATCATTATACGTTCATACAGAGAAAATCCCCGCCTCTCTATCTTTGTACATATACACACACACACACACACACACACACACACACACACACACACACACACACACACACACACACACACACACACACACACACACACACGCACACATATATATATATATATAAATTAAAAAGATTGCCTTATTAGCAATTAGAACCTAAAGGGAAAATAAATGAGTTAAACTAACAAAAAGCCACAAACGCAGTCTTAAGACAATGCGTTTGTGGCGTTGAGCTAGTTTAACTCTTATTTATTTTTATTTATGCGCCCTTTTAAAGCCTAGCCAGGCTCATGGGCTCCCTTTCCCCGTTTCTATGGCGTATGTGTTCCCCCCAGATGGACGGGACTCCAGTCGATTTGATCGACTCCAGTACACAACTTGTACTTAACTTGTCGACCTCGGCATGTTTTTAAGTTTCTAAATATCTGTGTTTGTGTGAATGTTAGTCTATATCTCAATGTGTAATTGTGAGTGTGTATAAATGCTTATTCGTAAATGTGTATGCTATAAATATCTATTTGTATTCATAGGAAGGTATAAATTTGGGTTATAAATTCGTTGGCACATCAGTATTTGAATGAGATTTTATACAGATCTGACGAGTTTTATTGCTCGGAAATTGACTTTGCCGTTATACATGCATGTAAACATACAGGCATAAGAACGTATTAAATTACATACACACACACACACATAATTGTGTGCATATTCATATATGTGTGATATATATGCGTACATGCACACACATATTATTTTATTGGAGTCGACAAGAAAGAAGCTTCATAAAACATGACAATTTCTTTTTCAGCTGTAATAAAATAGCGCTTTACTCTACTTTTGGTATTCGAGGACTATGTTTGCCACTTTGTTGTGAACCTATGTGCTTAGTTGTGTGACTGTGTACGTATTATGTATTTGTGTGTCTGCATATATATATA
>NC_068993.1:60123054-60124990 GCF_001194135.2 Octopus bimaculoides | reverse complement strand
ATATATATATATATATATATATATATATACATGCACATACATGTATGTGCATATGTTTCTGTGGATATGTGTGTTATGTAAATCTGCAATTTCTTGATCCATAAGCCAGTTTCACGGTTTTGATTTCCTTACCGTTTGAAAAAGAGGAAGCAACGATAAGAAACAAATCCAACATCGTATTTACATGTCACCATGACATGAAAAGGATAAAATCAAATTCTTCAAACATTTTCTGAAGCCTATACTTCCTGGTGCTTTTGTATATCGACTTGCCTAATTTGCTTACCCTTACATGACTTTGAGACTCAGTCTCAGCTCATGGCTTGCCACTATATCCTACGTGGATATCGCCTCACCATTATCCAGATTGCCCTTGCCCGGACTCGATCTGTGGTCTGTCCCTCTTCTCTTTCTCCTCGCACTCGCCCCACCCTCAACTGCTACACACACACACACACACACACACACGTCAGACTCACTCGCCCACATTCACACATACACACTCACACACACTATTCTCACATACACACACACACGTCAGACTCACTCGCCCACATTCACACATACACACTCACACACACTATTCTCACATACACACACACACGTCAGACTCACTCGCCCACATTCACACATACACACTCACACACACTATTCTCACATACACACACACATGTCAGACTCACTCGCCCACATTCACACGTATACACTCACACACATTATTCTCACATACACACACGCGCTCGCGCACCTTAGTTCGTTGGGATCACCATAACTATACCCTTTCATTCAACCTCTTATTATTATCGCTTTTACATTCAACCTCTTATTATTATCGCTTTTACATTCAACCTCTTATTATTATCGCTTTTATATTTAACCTCTTATTTTCTAGTCATCCCGCCATATTGGACGGCTGAACTCAACACACTTTTTCCCACTCTGTTTTTTTCGTCCTCCATCCATTTTTTCTTCTTCGAAACGTAAAAGACTTTCCCATTTCCCCATGCGTTAAACTAATACACCTGCTATCTACTTTTCTATTTGTCTATCTTTCTATCCATCCATCCATCCACACACCCAAGCACCAACCAACCTACCCACTCATCCATCCATCCATCCATCCATCCATCCATCTATGGAGATAGATAGGTAAGTAGATGGACAACAGACAGGCAGAGAGGTAAATAGATAGATATTCGCACATGTACAGCACCTCACCTCCATTACCACTCCCACTAACAGCAAGAAAAGAGAGGAAACTACTTGCTTAACAACGATATTAGCCAACGTCCACAAAGTATTCCAGCAGATCTATTTGAGAAGAAGGACAGGAAACTGGGTCCTATCATCGTTGCTTTCATAAAAAAATATAGACTCCTACCTTAGAATGGTGTGTCATATAAATGTGTGTGCAAATATATATATATATATATATATATATATATATATATATATATATATATATATATATATATTTGTGTTTTTGTGTGTGTAAAAGTATGTGCACAAACACACATGCATGCATATATATATTCATACATACATACACACATACATACATACGTACATACATACAAGCATACATACATATAATTAAATAGATATGTACATGGACATATGTCCATATAGTATACACGCTCGCTCGCTCGCTCGCTCGCACACATACGTCCGCACGGATACCTATCTTTATATAAAGTGCTTGTGAGAAGGAAGAGACTGGTGATTTATGTGAGGTTGCATTTTATGTGCATTGTCAGTTTTTTTCTCTCGTTTCATACATAATTTTCATCATATCCGACTGACGATTGTTCGTTTTCAGCTTACATGCACACATGCTATAAATACCTCCAAACAACGATTTACATTTTCATTTGATAACTCGAAAGAATAGTTAAAGGATATGTGAAAACGAAAAGGTGGGCCAAAACGTCCGCTA
>NC_068993.1:60118299-60118996 GCF_001194135.2 Octopus bimaculoides | reverse complement strand
GAGAGAGAGAGAGAGAGAGAGAGAGAGAGAGAGAGAGTTAAAGAAAGATAGGGCGACACATAGATACACTACTTGAATCTAAATGAAATTCATGAATGTGTGTGTGTGTGTGTGTGTGTGTGTGTGCGTGCGTGTGTGTGCGTGTGTGTGTGTGTGTTTGCATATTTAAATACAGACTTATATACATACAATGTAGTTTCAGAATTAGATAGACTTCTGTATACATCTCTATGTATGCACTATTTTTTGTTTTTGCAAACATATACATATATACAAACAGATATACACGCACATACACACATATATGCATCTTTATATACCTACGTTTTAATTGTGTGTACACACACACACATATAGCCTAATGTAATTTTGTATGAAGGAAACGGGTGTTGTCAATGCATAATTTAAAATCTGTACACAATGTCAGTGTAGAGACAGATTGATGTATATTGGGAGTGACACACAAATAGTGAAATTATAAAAACACAACAAAGATAGATAGATAAATAGATTAACTCAGTGATAGCAACTTGTGTGTAAGTAGTGGGGCAGGAGACAGAAAAGGTACTATACACACACACAAACACACATATATATGTATACATGCATTTATGTATGTGCGTATATATGTATATATATTCTTTTTTTCATGTAAATGCTTCCACAGGCTTACATATATGAATATAATATATATATA
>NC_068993.1:60117643-60118289 GCF_001194135.2 Octopus bimaculoides | reverse complement strand
TATATATTCTATATATATAAATGTATATATACATATGTATATACATATAGATACGTATATACATGCATACATATATATTCTATATATATAAATGTATATATACATATGTATATACATATAGGTACATATACATGCATATATATATATATATGTATATGTATAAGTATATTTATACATACTGAACTGCAATGTTAGCTCAAGAGACACATATACACTTATAGTAACATACACATACCAGCACGCACGGGAATCCACACACATATACAACACACACACACACACACACACACACACATACTCTTTCTTCCTCTCCTCCTCTTCCTCTCTTTCTCAGACTCTCTCCACGCACGCACGCACACACTCCTACTTAAACACATTCTCCATTGTCTCATGTAATTCAGTTTTCTTTTGTTACCCCCTGTTTTTGGTTTCCTTTTCCTCCCAAAGGATTTTTTAGAAAATAAAAACCAAATATTTACCCTTGTTCTGTTTGGTGGAAAAACAAACAAACAACCAAAATCAGTGAAAGAAACCATGGAACAAGAGTAAACAATTCTCTTTGGATTCCAGGAACAATACGGCTGAACCTCCCAGTCCGTCAAAATTGATATTTTAAAATTCATAGATATATATATATATATATATA
>NC_068993.1:60106580-60117047 GCF_001194135.2 Octopus bimaculoides | reverse complement strand
TATATATATATATATAAATATGTATGTATATATATATACATGTATATATATATGTATATATATATGTATATATATATATGTATATATATGTATATGTATATCTATCTATATATATATATAAATATGTATATAGATCTATATGTATATAGATGTATATAGATCTATATGTTTATATATGCATATAGATAGATATATGTATATATATGTATATAGATATATATGTTTATATATGCATACACACACACACACACACGCACACACACACACACACACACACACACACACACACACACACACATAAGAGTGTATATAGATATTTCTCACACTATGAAGAACCCTATAATAATTCTTGCAATATTTCGCAAACATTCCTTTCATTTAACTTCCGTGACATTATATCGCATTTAATTTTTTAAATGTAAATTTTAGCGTTGGATTGATTGTTGCAGAAAAATGTGATTTAAAAATATTGATTTGCTGCTGAGGTGTAAAAGTCTGGCATTTATAGGAGTTTTGCTGTTGTACTTGTAACTCCTTTTCGGTGGTGATTTAGCTGTCATGTGATCAAAAGCTCTGAAGCCGTTACTAACGCCTTCTTTGAAAAATGAAACACATAGCGGAAGTGATGAAATCTAGTCTCGTTGCTCTCATTTCTGATTGGCGCTTGGAATTTATTTCCCAGAATTAAAATAATGAACGGCTAATTGCCAAAGAACAGACATCCACCACATCTCCCACTAGCATTCCATGTTTTAAAAAAATAGTTTTAATTAGGTATGTTTTGAAAAGGCCTAATAACTAAATATACCGTTGGCCATAAATAATAATAATAATAATAATAATAATAATAATAATAATAATAATAATAATAATAATAATAATAATAATAATAATAATAATCGTAATGATGATGATGATAATAATAATAATGATTTCTTTATTGACCACAAAGGTTTACATTGAGAAAAACATTATGGACAGTACAGGACAAAATAAAGAATATGTGTGTGTGTGTGTGTGTGTATATGTGAGTGTGTGTTGTGATGGTTCTCACACACACTGACTGTTAGATACATCTATACATACGAATTGGTTTCAAATTTTGGCACAAGGCCAGCAACTTCAGGGGATCGGGTGAGGGGGTAACTCTAGATTTGGCTGTTATTTCTAGCACGTCGATTCGCCATATTGAAAAACTTCGTCGTTGTCTCGCGTGTCTGTTTGTTTTATTGTCCTTGATTGACAGGGGTCAGAGATGATGGCTGCAACAGTTCGGCCTTGGCGAAAGAGAAGTTGAATAGAATTGTTGTCGCTAGGTTGGCTGAAATGAAGATGGCTGAAACAGATGGCTGAAGGAGAAAGGGAGGTCAGACATGATGGTGAGAACAGCTGACAGAGTGATAGATAATATAGCTGGAAGAATTGTGGTGTGGGCGGCACTAGAAAAATGGCTGCTGGACTCAATGTTATTTTTATGTCGTTCTTTTAACTTCGTCTATCCTCGTTACTGTCTTCATTACTCTTTAATACAGAGCTGTTTCTGGGATGAAGACTTAGACAGGTTTACACTCCACTCCTGTTCAAAACCCCAGTTAATCTTGTTCTATATAGGTAGAGCTTATTACGGACGATTCAACACTTTAAGATAACGACACACTCACGCCGTTCTCTCAAAAGATCCAGTCCGTAATAGTTTATTATATCAACTCTTCCATCAAAACACACCTCTAAATAACACAGTCTACCTGGCTGTTTATAGGTACTACTTAGGATATGAATCTCAATATTTCAACACACATTCATGATTCAGCTCATAAGCGCAGGTGTAACTGTATGGTAAGAAGCTTGTTTCCTAACCACATGGTTCCAGGTTCAGTCCCACTTCGTTGCACCTTGGGCTGAGTGAAGACGAGATTGGATCTGGTAGACGGGAACTGAAAGACGCCCGTTGTGTGTGTGCGTGTATATATATATATATATATATATATATACAGACACACACACATATACACATATGTGTGTGTGTGCTTATCCACCACTACCACCGCTTGACAGCCTGTGTTGGTGTGTTTACATCGCCGTAACTTCAGTAGAAGATACTTGCCAAAGGTGCTACGCAGTGGGATTGAAACCCCTCAATCTCGTGGTTGGGAACCAAACTTCTCACCACACAGCCACGCAACAACAACTACATAACTCTCCCTTTATTATTTGTTAATTGTGGACCTGTAGACTTCCGGTTCCTTTAGTTTTAAGCACAGTGGAAAAGCTCTCTCATGCGTCTTTCCCGTTCACCTATTTACAGCGTTACATTTATATTCATCACATCTCAGCATCCAGAATCTCTTTATCATCTGCCAGTTCTTCCTATTATAGCCATAAAAGCAGCCTATTTATTACATATTAGTATATCTCAATAATTACTCTATTTATCACCTGCTACGTCTCTATTACTCATATTTACCCCTCTCTATATTTCTGCTTCACATTGCACGAATACCACACCTGTAACATCCATATTATCTGTTAATCTGTGTATTTCACGCTGTCGTTATATTTCAAGTTTCTCTATCACCTGCTTAATAAAAATTAGTATTACGTTGGTTCTTATTATCACCTGCTCTATCGATATTACTAGTCTATGGCCGGATTCACCAACTACTATGTCCAATTTAATGTTTACCACCTGCTATATCCATATTATCATTATATCCAACACCTGTTCTATCCATCTATCTCACTAAACTATTTATCACAGGCTGAATCCAATTTACTCAGAATTTATGACATGTAGTGTCCATATCATTATTGTATTTATTGCCTATTGCCTCCAAAATAGTGTCTGTATATCATATCACAATTGCATAAATAGTAATAAACAAACACACACACACACACACACACACACACACACACACACACACACACGTTTGTTTATCATCTGTTGTTTAGATGCTGTTATTGTATTTGTCAGTGGTTGAAAACAAATTACATTTTATTTATGTACGGTACAAATAATATTATTGGATTTATCCTATACAGTATAAATAATACTATTGCTGTTTGTTTATCACATGCCGTGCCCGTATTACTAAGGTTTATGTATCACACACTCAGATATATTAGTGACTAATTACCACCTGCCTTAGTTGTATTGCTAGTTTATTTATCACATGACGTATCTACATTACTGTTTTGTTTATCACATACTATATAACAACATCTAAACAACAGATGATAAACAAACGTATGTGTATGTGTGCGTGTGCGTTACTATTTATGTAATTGTGATGTATCTACATTACTGTTTTGTTTATCACATACTATGATAGCTAGTTTATCACCTGGAGTCTCTACATCGCTGGTTTATCAGTATATTACACCGATATTTTCAGTGTACGCTGTGGCGATAAAGCTTGTCTCTGCATCAGTTATTGTATCTCTATTAGATATCTAGTTACGTCAGGTGCTAGTTTATCACTTGCTGAATAAATACCACTTGAGTAACCACTAGATATGCTAGAAACAGTTGCTAAATCTTCCTGAAACATATACTATAATGCCAGTCGACGTCGTACCGTGTCATCGCTGATGGGTCGTTGTCCAGTGCCAATGGTTTCGCGAGTTGTCACGCTGGCCGGTCTGAAACGATCACGTAGGTGTTGCAGGTGGATGAAGCGTTGGATGAGTGTAGTCATCCGGAGGCGCCCTCTGTAGGCACGGTCTGCCGTGCTGTTGGTGTTGTTGTATTGCTGTTGAAGGCGATAGATGGTGCTGACATGGACACTGTAAGCTTTCGAGACAACCAGGGCACGCTGCCCTGCTTGCAATCGGCCGAGAACTTCTTCTCTCTGCGCTGCTGACCATCGGGCCATACCTAATGCGTCCAAACTAAGAATGTCAGGAACGCGGTTCAACTTGGTTTTTATACCCATAACCTCCACGAGATGCACGTCCATTTCGGTTTGCATGACAATTGTTTGTGACTGCCACCCACGGCATTCAAAGCAGCTTCGTTTTGGCACCTCGTTTCAGGGAAAGTTGAAAGGCTGCCTGCAATTTGTGTCTCAGCCACAAACCATATAAAAATGTCATTTGGAAAAATTGTTTCTTTAGCGGGTCAGTGTATGTCTAAATAACTGAAGATATGTTCATAGTTGGAGAGCTTTGATCGTTGCCTGCTTAATCACAGTTGATCCTCAGCTAAACAACAACGATACCAGTAATAAAAACATTCCTCGTCAACAGCGTCCAAGCAATTGCTGCGTACATAAGTTTGTAGCACTCTATCTCTCTGCTTATAAGCATTGTCTACTATAATTTATAGTGAAATTAATACTAAAAGTAGTTTAAATATGTCTAGAATTGCTCGTAATAATTGCTAAGTCGGTGTTAATAGATTTGCCACACTGAGTGTGAAAAGAACAAACAAGAAACAAATAAATGAGGATTAATAAGAAAAGAAGATTGGTAACGACCAACATTTACTTTCATTTTCCAGCAAGAGAGGGAGATAAATCTGGACATATCTCAATTACATTCTGATTTCATTAGCTATGAATAACCCTCACTGGACTTAGTTAAGTAGTGATGAAGATATCACCAAATAAATGGGAAAACGATTTTATATTTATTTTGTGAAGAAAATTACTATTGTTTAGAAAATTTATCATTCACACACGCACACTGTCCATATAAAAAGAAGAATGGTTGGAGTCGATAGATTTTAATGCATGGAACATTGAAAATGCTGACTAAATAAGAAAAGAGGAAAATTATTTTTAAAAATTGAAGTTAGTCAATGACTAATATTATATATATATATATATTTTTTTGTGGAATACGGAAAATAACACGCGACATAATTTTCTGACCTTATCAGTGAAGCATAACCTGTACCGTATTTGCCGAAGTAGGACTGGAAAAGTCACTATAGAAAACGATCGTTGTTGTTTAGCCTAGGTTTAATCTTGACTGGACCGACTTTGATTTAACTCATTCCAACTGCGACCAACACATCGATTTTTAAGACAAAATGTGATTTGGAGTAAAGATTGTTTGCCAGCGTAACATGGCAGTCCTGGTTTAGGACGGATCTTGCTGTAATTTAGCCAGGACAGCCATGTTATGTTGGCAAACAATCTTTACTCCAAATTACTGTTGCTGAATATCTCTCGTTGTGAGATTTAAAAATAGTAATTTTCTAAAATGTGATTTGTGGGTAAAATAAGTTGTTATATGTATCTTGTCGAGCGACATTAGAAATACACAAACGAAGACTAGAATCGGTTCGAAATGAAAAGCAATCAAATTCATTATCTGCAAGATACGGTAGTGACGTTACTGTAAATATATTTAGTGTATTTAATTCCTTGTATATCATTTACATTAAAACGTTAACAGTTACTTTATAATTGAGTAAGACATTTGAAAACCATTTTGTTCAACAAGTGTAGTCAAAGCATCATAGGCTATTACATGTATCTAATCCAATAGGGTATTCCTTAACTCTTTAAGACTCAGCTATCTGCAATATCAAGTTAACACATCGAAATCCGTCAAATCGATTGAATCGCCAAATCTAAAACCCCCAAGAATTTAATTCTTTCCTGCATCGTAAAGTCTTCGAGTCTTTAAAATACCGATGTAATCATGGCAACAATAGAAGAGAATAGCCTGTAATTAGCCACAGAATTCCATTGTTCCAGAACCATTAAAACGAGTGACAGTGGATGAAAATCATAGAACTAGATAAACGCTTTAGGTTTTCTAGTTCCACAACGATATTTATTCTAGAAAGAAATCCAATAAAGTGCCTTTGGGAGTTTTATAACTGAAAACTAATCCAAACGAAATCAAAATGTTAGTCTGAGGTCACATGAAATTTTCTTGGCACATCGCTGCATGTTTTATAAGTATCCAATCTGTTAAAGGAAGGTTTACGTATTTTTCATGACAAAGCTCATCTGCTCGGTATGTTGTGGCAATTAAGATGCAACCTTTGATTAAAGAACTGAGGTTATGACGTCAGCCTTAAGATTTCACCTTTGTTTAGTTAACTGGTTCCCCAGAAAGATGGAACATAACGATCCCACATCCTTGTAAAGCAGAAGTTTGCAACATGGGGGGTACCGCAGCCAAGAGAGCACTGGCAATGACGAAGGGGTCGTTTGGCTTTAGGGAGCGGTGACCTAACATAATTAACGCACTGAATATTACCCAAAATGCAAAGCAAGTATTCTGAACTTTGGCAAGAAATTCAATTACTGTTCATGGCTTTTCCTTCGTGTTTAATAGAGAAAGAATTCACTGCAGTCTCTCAATTGCTGATTAAGCAACGAAATAAATTTGCAACAAATCTAAGTGGAAACTTCCGACTTGTTTTGACAAGCAATGAAAATAATATAGAACTTTAGTTAAATCTCATCAGGATCAATAAAAACATTAACTTGCAATGCATAAAGTAAATTTACAACTTTTGTCTTTATTGAGTTTTCTCTGTCATTTCACTGTTAAAAGCGAATACAATCTGTTTTTTTTTTTGTTTGAGTGAAGTTTATGGATTACCATCGATGTTAGGTTAGTTTTGCCGTGATATCTCACCCATCATTTAGGTGGGCGCTAGGCATAACAACTACTTAACCCATTACCTACCAGTGATCTCATATGAGATCACTTAAAAATTACAAATTTCGTAATTATCTGTCAATATTTACACATATCTAACCTTTTTGCTATATCTACTAGGTAGACAAAGGTCACAATGGTGACACTGGGTCAAAGGTCAATTATACGGAATTGGCATGGCAGTCTGCGACAAGGGCGGACTTTTGAATTACAGATACAATCCATTCAGCAGGTTTCCGCACAGTTTCCATATTCCACTTATAATACTTAGAAGGACAAGCGATTTTGTTATATTCGCCAAAAATGCAATGCCGAAGATCGATCACAGGCTCACATAATTGTGAAGTGAACGCAATTACTCAGCTATGACTGCGTATAGCTACACACACACACACACACACACACACACACACACACACACACACACGCATACACACACATGCATACAAACATACATACATACATACATACATAATACATACATATGTGTATACATACATACATTTATATACATTCATACATATACATACATATATACATACATGCTTACACGAATACATACGTGCACACATATACATATATATTCATACACATTCATTCATACATACATACATACATATACATATGTACGTACATATACATATAGACATACATGCATGCATAAGCTAACACACCTAAAGCTAACTGGGATGTATGCGTGGTCTTGTTGCCATGACAACAGTAAATAGGATAACTTTTGGTTTTACTCTTTGTTGATCAACAATTCACGCTCTGTTGACCTTGATGCTGCTGCTGCTGTTGCTATCGTTGAGACTGTTGCTGCTGCTGAAGATAACGATTATATTTAAGCGATTGTTGTTCTAATTGTAGTTGCTGTATGTTTTTTTTTATATAATGCTTTCTGTTATTTTATTTTTATTGTTGCTTACATACAACAAAACGCCTTGGCGCCTGCACTTGTATTTAGTTGGAGGTGTATGTGTGTGCGTGTACGCGCGTACTTATGCTTCTGTTAGTATATGTGTTACTCTAGGTTTATTTCCATCAAATTTGTTATGAACAGAGAAGGAAGCGGTTTCTAAACCAGAAACCGGGATATGTTTTTGGAAATTTGACAACATCAACCAGGTAGTCATGTATGTATGTATGTATGTATGTTAATGAAATGGTGTAGCCCAATGATTAGGTCATTGACATCATAAACATAGTGTCGTGGTTTGAGGTTCTGGAGCGATCAGTGCTGTAAAGCATTTCAATTCATTAGGCTCTAGTTTATTCAGTTGATATTTAGTACTACCTGAGTGCTAGTGTCTCTGTCTCTCTCTCTTGTAAGTCGAGTGCTAGCACGTCTCTGTCTCTCTCCAACCATCCGAATGCTAGTGTGCCTCTGTCTCTCTCCAACCGGTCGAATGCTCGTGTGCCTCTGTCTCTCTCTAACCAACCGAGTGCTAGTGTGCCTCTTTCTCTCTCCAGCTGTCACATCTCGAATGTCTTATTCGGTCAAGTGTGTTATGGTCGAAGTTGTGTCTGTATCTTCTCGTAATTACATAGGCATCTGAAACAATTATCGTAAGCGTGGTACTTGCCACCTTGTCATACACGCTTACGCGTGACAACTATACTAACGTATCTGTACAAGCATGGATCGTATTACATGCAGATTTATATATTATAACATGTCGACACAATTACCTATTTGCAAACCAACGCGTCTATATTTATCTAGTATTTGCGTAACTTCTGTAATATTTTACACATTCTTCACAATTCCACTTAAGACTTGCATTTCTAAGTTCTTAATTAACAACTTTTCTTTCGCGTTTTGGTGTTGTCAAGCTTTGCTTATCAAGATTAGTGCCGATTAGTTACATATCCAAAGACCTCATAATCACGGTCATCTAGTTATACTCTGAATGGAGTATCTGGAGCATTCTTATAATTTTGACTGATGTTTTCTTCAACATTATCATCACATCTGTTGCACAACTGATTTCCTTACTCTGAATACTTTTCTCTGTTCCAGTACGTTATATCAAGTCCTTTATGCTTACATTTTACTGAGCGTTTTGACTGTCACATTCTACTTGTATTTATGAATACCTCAACCACATCAGTGTAGCTTCCTTTATGTTCCGTGGAAAGCATTGAGTAATGTTTTGGTACAACACCATGCCTCTTAGCATAGTGATATCGTTTTCGATTTTCATTTATGACGTATGCATTAATTCTAAAGCCTGCATCGGTTGTTGCATCGAGCTATTTCATGACACTCAAACCCACTTTCTGCATCAGGAATTTTCTTATTTTCTGTGCCTGGATTACTAGATCAAACCCTTCAAAGTCGAGGCTAATAATCCACGTTCATTATGAATATTACTGTCCCTTTGAAGTCCATTGAGAACATGGTCGTACATTAACTTGCGCTGATTGGCAGAGAGCCTTGTCATTCGATGAGCTGTTTTGGTTGAGCTGTGTAACTTCTCTGTGTGTGTATCCTTGCCACCAGTCAAATAATCTCTACTCTAAAGTACTGTTGCTGAATTTTCTCGTTCAGAGATTCAGAAATTATAATTTTTGTATTTATACACACTTCGTGCTACGCTTAGAAGCGGTGCACCGTACTAGGATTTTCTCAAATCAAATACAACGGCTCAAAACCCTTGTTCGAGTCTCCGCGTAAGTGGAGTCTGGATCGGATAGTTTGTACTGGCATCGACTTCATTGCGTGTGTGTGTGTGTGTGTGTGTGTGTGTGTGTGTGTGTGTGTGTGTGTGTGTGTGTGTAAATTTATACATTCACCTGCACTCACACACGCACACGCACATACACACACACACACAGAAATGATAGATAGATAGATAGATAGATAGGTATCTGCCAGTACCTTTGCCTGCACTCTGTCTCTCCATTAACCTATCAATCTATTCTCATTCGTCTCTCTCACCTGCACACACACACACACACACACACGCACATACATGGTCATATACTCATACGTGCACATTCATACACATCTACATCTACCGGGACTGAGAGAGAGAGAGAGAGAGAGAGAGAGAGAGAGAGAGAGAGAGAGAGAGAGAGAGAGAGAGAGGCAGAGAGAAAAGAAAAAAAGGAAGTGATATATGAGGCGGTGAGAGAAGGAGATCGTTGCCAGATGAACGCACTGATAAGCCATCAACACATAAACGGCATTTGCTAAGTGCGACGCAGTTTCCGCTTTAATCTTGTTTGATCATCAGAACTGGTGTCCTTGTTGTTTACTGACCGTTCATTCTGCCTAAACATCTTGTTCAACAGCTGCCCCATATACAAGTACAACAGAACGATCGCAGAACCAGAAATTGCACGAGCGCACTAGCGCCATCGTTATAATTACTACCTTCGTCGTCACCACCGATGCCTCCAACACCACTACCGTCATCACTTTTTTTCTCTACCACCACTACCACCACCACCATCACCACCACCACCACCACCACCACCATAATAATCATTACTATCACCCCTACACTTGCTGTCATCACTACAAGCATCGCATCTGTCAACACCACCGCCACCAGCAACACTACCACCTTCACCATCACTACCACTACGAACACCATCACCACAACGGTACGCTCCAATACATTAACACATATACATATGCACAATTATATATAGCCACACACATACACTCACGTCTGTCCCCATATACACATAACCACACACCCACCCACTCACACATTCACCCACACACACATTCACCCATGCACACTTTCACACACACACACATCAACCCACATCTGTTTGCTAGCAACATAATGATCATCAAGCGTGTTAAGTGCTAGGCACGTCCTT